>NC_059196.1:42208767-42213767 GCF_020615455.1 Coregonus clupeaformis
AAAAAGCACGTTCAATGGAGAATTTAAAATGCTCCTTAGTCCAGCACTAGGCTTCATCTGCCTCCAACAGACAGGGTTGCCAGTTTCAGTACCTGGAACTCCAGCATTTCCAGCCTCTTGTCAGTGAACTCAAACAGAGCCAGGGTGGTCTTCATCACATATAGAGAGTTCACCATGTACGTTGCCATGTCTGCTGTGCCGAGGTTACTGGCTGACACTGTACACAGCTGGAGCAGGGGGTCCAGGATACAAGACAACACCTAGCAGACAGACAGACAGACAGAGAGAGAGGACAGGTTACTGGCTGACACTGTACACAGTTGGAGCAGGAGGTCCAGGATACAAGACAACACCTTTATTATTAGAGAGAGGTTGATGAATCTCTCCATCATCTCCAGTGGGCAGAGGACATTACCTGGGCGAAGTCAGCCTGGCGAGCGTCCAGAGGAACTACAGAGGAGTCATGAGAGGCCAACACCTCCTTCAGGAGAGCCAGGGTCTGGGTCAGAGAAGAGGTGGGACCCAGGTCTGGAGGAGGGAGCTCCACCTGGAGGGAGAAGGAGGGGTTAGAGGGAGGGGTAGGAGGAGTGGGAGGAGGGGTTAGAGGGAGTGGTAGGAGGGGTTAGAGGGAGGGGTAGGAGGGGTTAGAGGGAGGGGTAGGAGGAGTGGGAGGAGGGGTTAGAGGGAGGGGTAGGAGGAGTGGGAGGAGGGGTTAGAGGGAGGGGTAGGAGGGGTTAGAGGGAAGGGGTAGGAGGAGGAGTGGGAGGGAGGGGTTAGAGGGAGGGGTAGGAGGGGTTAGAGGGAGGGGTAGGAGGAGTGGGAGGAGGGGTTAGAGGGAGGGGTAGGAGGGGGTTAGAGGGAGGGGTAGGAGGAGTGGGAGGAGGGGTTAGAGGGAGGGGTAGGAGGGGTTAGAGGGAGGGGTAGGAGGAGTGGGAGGAGGGGTTAGAGGGAGGGGTAGGAGGAGAAGGGGGTTAGAGGGAGGGGTAGGAGGAAGGGATGAGAAACACTTCAACCACCTAATCTATAGTTCCTCCTTCATAGTGGCCATGGCCATGCTCCTCTCTACCCCTCCTCTCTACCCCTCCCTCTAACCCCTCCTCTCCATCTCTCCTCTCCACCCCTCCTCTCCTCATCTCTCCTCTCCACCCCTCCTCTCCACCCCTCCTCTCCACCCCTCCTCTCCCCATCTCTCCTCTACATCTCTCCCCCTCCTCTCCACCCCTCCTCTCCACCCCTCCTCTCTACCCCTCCTCTCTACCCCTCCTCTCCACCCCTCCTCTACATCTCTCCCCATCTCCTCTCCACCCCTCCTCTCCACCCCTCCTCTCCCCCTCCTCCTCTCCATCTCTCCTCTCCACCCCTCCTCTCCACATCTCTCCCCTACATCTCTCCACCCCTCCTCTCCACCCCTCCTCTCTACCCCTCCTCTCTACCCCTCCTCTACATCTCTCCCCCATCTCTCCACCCTCTCTCACCCCTCCTCTCTACCCCTCCTCTCTACCCTCCTCTCCATCTCTCCCCCTCTCTCTCCACCCTCCTCTCCCTCTCTCCCCCTCCTCCTCTCCTCTCTCCTCTCCACCCTCCTCTCCCCCTCCTCTCCCATCTCTCCACCCCTCCTCTCCACCCCTCCTCTCCACCCCTCCTCTCTCCCCCTCCTCTCCCCCTCCTCTCTCCCCATCTCCTCTCACCCCTCCCCTCCTCTCTCCCCCTCCTCTCCACCCCTCCTCTCCCACCCTCCTCCCCTCCTCTCTACCCTCCTCTCCACCCCCTCCTCTACCCCTCCTCACTCCCCTCCTCTCCCCATCTCTCCACCCCTCCTCTCCCACCCCTCCTCTCTACCCCTCCTCTCCCCATCTCTCCCACCCTCCTCTCTACCCCTCCACCCCTCCTCTCCACCCTCCTCTCTACCCCTCCTCTCCTCTCCCCATCTCTCCACCCCTCCTCTCTACCCCTCCTCTCTCCCCCTCCTCTCTCCCCCTCCTCTCCACCCCCTCCTCTCCACCCCCTCCTCTCACCCCCTCCTCTCTACCCTCCCTCTCCTCCCCCCATCTCTCCACCCCTCCTCTCTACCCCCTCCTCTCTCCCCCTCTCCTCTCCCCATCTCTCCACCCCTCCTCTCTACCCCTCCTCTCTCCCCTCCCCTCCCCCCTCCTCCACCCCTCCTCTCCACCCCTCCTCTCCACCCCTCCTCTCCCAGTCTCTCCTCTACCTCTCCTCTCCCAGTCTCTCCTCTACCAGTCTCTCCTCTACCTCTCCCAGTCTCTCCTCTACCTCTCTCCTCTCCCAGTCTCTCCTCTCCATCTCTCCTCTCCCAGTCTCTCCTCTCCACCCCTCCTCTCCTCCCCTCCTCTCCATCTCTCCTCTCCCAGTCTCTCCTCTACCTCTCTTCTCACCATCTAACACATCTGATTAGTAGAAGTCAGTGTCCTTGGTATTAGCCGGTGTGGAAGGTAACAAGGTACCAGCCTAATCCCAGGCCATTAGATTAGAGAGGTGTTGAGGGTTGTTAGTGTGATTCATTATATTGATCTGATACCAGCTAGTGTTGTTTGGACTGAGGCCTGTCCGTGATCCGGGATATTTGGACGCCAATTTGAGGAAATGGACTGCTGTTTCTCAGCCCCAACTACCAGCTCCTCACAAACGGTTTACATTGGCAGTGTCCCAAATGGGGGCCTTATTCCCTTTTGCCCTGGTCTAAAATAGTGCACTATATAGGGAATAGGGTGCCATTTAGGTCCAAATGTCCTTCAGGAATAGGCCTGTTGTCTGTGAGGGTTGAGAAACAAGATCCTATTGAATTACTACTGCACTAGCTTATCATCAGCTTGGCACAGCAACATTGAAAAACTTTTGTGAAAGTTGGACCATCGTGCATATACACAGCATGTAAACAGGATGAGTTAAAGGGGGGGGGGGAATCAGTCAATTTAAATAAATTCATTAGGCCCTAATCATGGATTTTACATGACTGGGCAGGGGTGCAGCCATGGGTAGGCCTGGGAGGGCATAGGCCCACCCACTAGGGGAACCAGGCCCAGCCAATCAGAATGAGTTTTCCCCTCCAAAAAGAGCTTTATTACAGACAGAAATACTCCTCAGCACCCCCCCCTTCAGACGATCCCGCAGGTGAAGAAGCCAGATGTGGAGGTCCTGGCCTGCCATGGTAACACGTGGTCTGCGGTTGTGAGGCCAATTGGACGTACTGCCAAATTCTCTAAAACAATGTTGGAGGCGGCTTATGGTAGAGGAATGAACATTACATTATCTGGCAAAAGCTCTGTTGGACAATCCTGCAGTCAGGATGCCAATTGCACGCTCCCTCGAAACTTGAGACATCTGTGGCATTGTGTTGTGTGACAAAACTGCACATTTTAAAGTGGCCTTTTATTGTCCCCAGCACAGGGTGCACCTGAGTAATGATCATGTTGTTTAATCAGCTTCTTGATATGCCACACCTGTCAGGTGGCTGGATTATCTTGGCAAAGGAGAAATGCTCACCAACAGGGAAATTACGCACAAAATTGGAGAGAAATACGTTTTTTGTGCGTATAGAACATTTCTGGGATGTTTTATTTCAGCTCATGAAAAACATGGGACCAACACTTTACATGTTGCCTTTCTATTTTTTTCAGTGTACAAACTGTTACATCTCTGTACATGTTCACTGATCATATTCATACAACAAAATACTGAGATAGGTGTGATCGTGCCTTGTCCATCGGAGCAAAAAAAAAAAAAAAAAAAGTTATTTATGCGATCTTCAATAAAGTAGTTTCCTAAAGATAAGGTAACAGAACCTACCTTGTCCATGAGCCTGTTGGCATGGAGACTGAGACTGTTGAAGAACATCTTCTTGCTCAGGATGTGCATCTCTTCTATGGTCATCAGCAAGGAGGCCACACTGGTGCCCAATATGCATCTATACGAGAGAGAACGGTGAACTCTAAATGAACAACACTGTTTAAAGGCTTTACAGAGGCATTCAGAAAGGTGAGATAGACGGTATCAAACCAGCTTGACCAGATTACTGTCATGTGATCTTGGTGTCGTGTGGGGAGGGGGGGGTTGGGACATGGTCAGGGCTTATGGGTGTGATGTGTGGAATCTAGCTACCTGCTGGTGTGATGGTAGAACTTGAGGAGGTTGGACAGCTTGTAGAGGGTTAGGGTCAGAGGTTAGGGTCAGGGGTCAGGGTGCTACCTACCTGATGGTGTGATGGTAGAACTTGAGGAGGTTGGACAGCTTGTAGAGGGTTAGGGTCAGAGGTTAGGGTCAGGGGTCAGGGTGCTACCTACCTGATGGTGTGATGGTAGAACTTGAGGAGGTTGGACAGCTTGTAGAGGGTTAGGGTCAGAGGTTAGGGTGCTACCTACCTGATGGTGTGATGGTAGAACTTGAGGAGGTTGGACAGCTTGTAGAGGAGAACAGCACCCGGCTCAGCCACGATTACCTGCTCTAGACGCACCTGGAAGAGACACGTTTTACCTTTCCTATTCATCCCAGGACAGTAGGTCTATCCAGTAGACTGTCTTCATTTGATTAGTTCTACATGGCAGTCAAATACAGTCAACTGAAATACACGGAAATGTACGCACACAAACGCATTGGGTTGGAGAGCCTTACTTTAAGAGGTCTGCAGACCCCCTCAGTGATGTGTCCCACCACCTCTTGCATGGTCTCATCCACTCCTGGTGCTGAAGGGAGACAGTCGGACAGACACACTGGAGAATTAACTACCTACACAGGGGTTAGGGTTAGAAGAGATCAAGAGGTAATTCCTTGCCATTTGGGATAGTGTGAGGTTTAGGTTACCTAGTGCTGTGACCTGTTTCAGCAGGGCCTCCAGATGCTCCTTCTCTGAGGCGGTGGTTTGGTGCAGCCAGGCTAACATGTCCCCTACATACCTGGATGGGTCAAAGTACACACGATTAGGCTTCGTTATGGCTTTTAATGTATATCTTAATGCACTTATGTCATATTGTGAATTTTGTTATAGG
>NC_059196.1:42218767-42308767 GCF_020615455.1 Coregonus clupeaformis
CCCTGGTTTCCTGTAACAGTCAGACTAACCTCTCTGTGTTGTCATGACTACCCCTGGTGTACTGTAACAGTCAGACTAACCTCTCTGTGTTGTCATGACTACCCCTGGTTTCCTGTAACAGTCAGACTAACCTCTATGTGTTGTCATGACTACCCCTGGTGTACTGTAACAGTCAGACTAACCTCTCTGTGTTGTCATGACTACCCCTGGTTTCCTGTAACAGTCAGACTAACCTCTATGTGTTGTCATGACTACCCCTGGTGTACTGTAACAGTCAGACTAACCTCTCTGTGTTGTCATGACTACCCCTGGTGTACTGTAACAGTCAGACTAACCTCTCTGTGTTGTCATGACTACCCCTGGTTTCCTGTAACAGTCAGACTAACCTCTCTGTGTTGTCATGACTACCCCTGGTTTCCTGTAACAGTCAGACTAACCTCTCTGTGTTGTAATGACTACCCCTGGTTTACTGTAACAGTCAGACTAACCTCTCTGTGTTGTCATGACTACCCCTGGTTTACTGTAACAGTCAGACTAACCTCTCTGTGTTGTCATGACTACCCCTGGTGTACTGTAACAGTCAGACTAACCTCTCTGTGTTGTCATGACTACCCCTGGTGTACTGTAACAGTCAGACTAACCTCTCTGTGTTGTCATGACTACCCCTGGTTTACTGTAACAGTCAGACTAACCTCTCTGTGTTGTCATGACTACCCCTGGTTTCCTGTAACAGTCAGACTAACCTCTCTGTGTTGTCATGACTACCCCTGGTTTACTCCGAGAAGCTGAACAGCATACTACATACAGGACCATTGTGAAAAAAGTGCGACCCCATGTGGAGCTGACAGAGAACTGCATCCTCACAGGTTGACAACAGACTGGTGGTGATGGTCAGAGAGGAAGATGCGAAGAGAGAGGTTTTATTCCACCCAAAACACGAAAATAAGACCATGAAGTAACGAATTTTGGGATGGAAGTCAATGAGTGTCGAATTTGGTCAACAAAAAAATCTAATGGCTTATTTACTACATGAGGATTATTTGATCAAATAGAAGTTTAGTAATGGTTGGGTTGCACTGATATTTACATTTTAGTCATTTAGCAGACGCTCTTATCCAGAGCGACTTACAGTTAGTGAGTGCATACATGTTTCATACTGGCCCCCCTGTGGGAAACGAACCCACAACCCTGGCGTTGCAAGTGCCATGCTCTACCAATTTAGCTACAGGGGATATACAGTGAGGGAAAAAAGTATTTGATCCCCTGCTGATTTTGTACGTCTGCCCACTGACAAAGAAATGATCAGTCTATAATTTTAATGGTAGGTTTATTTGAACAGTGAGAGACAGAATAACAACAAAAAAATCCAGAAAAACGCATGTCAAAAATGTTATAAATTGATTTGCATTTTAATGAGGGAAATAGGTATTTGACCCCCTCTCAATCAGAAAGATTTCTGGCTCCCAGGTGTCTTTTATACAGGTAACGAGCTGAGATTAGGAGCACACTCTTAAAGGGAGTGCTCCTAATCTCAGCTTGTTACCTGTATAAAAGACACCTGTCCACAGAAGCAATCAATCAATCAGATTCCAAACTCTCCACCATGGCCAAGACCAAAGAGCTCTCCAAGGATGTCAGGGACAAGATTGTAGACCTACACAAGGCTGGAATGGGCTACAAGACCATCGCCAAGCAGCTTGGTGAGAAGGTGACAACAGTTGGTGCGATTATTCGCAAATGGAAGAAACAAAAGAACTGTCAATATCCCTCGGCCTGGGGCTCCATGCAAGATCTCACCTCATGGAGTTGCAATGATCATGAGAACGGTGAGGAATCAGCCCAGAACTACACGGGAGGATCTTGTCAATGATCTCAAGGCAGCTGGGACCATAGTCATCAAGAAAACAATTGGTAACACACTACGCCGTGAAACTCTGAAATCCTGCAGAGCCCGCAAGGTCCCCCTGCTCAAAAAAGCAAATATACAGGGCCGTCTGAAGTTTGCCAATGAATATCTGAATGATTCAGAGGAGAACTGGGTGAAAGTGTTGTGGTCAGATGAGACCAAAATCGAGCTCTTTGGCATCAACTCAACTCGCCGTGTTTGGAGGAGGAGGAATGCTGCATATGACCCCAAGAACACCATTCCCACCGTCAAACATGGAGGTGGCAACATTATGCTTTGGGGGTGTTTTTCTGCTAAGGGGACAGGACAACTTCACCGCATCAAAGGGACGATGGACGGGGCCATGTACCGTCAAATCTTGGGTGAGAACCTCCTTCCCTCAGCCAGGGCATTGAAAATGGGTCCAGCATGACAATGACCCAAAACACACGGCCAAGGCAGCAAAGGAGTGGGTATAAATGCTTGGGGATGTTGTATTGTTGTCAATGTCTCTATGTTCTCAAATTTGAAAATCTACAAATAAAGTATATATATATATATATATATAAGGTGTGTGTGGTGCTTACTTGTAGAGAACAGGGCGGTCCTGCAAGGCCTCCATAGCCTGACTAAGCACTGGACTGATGTCACAGGACTCCTGGGTCAGACCACGACACTCATCTAGAAAGAGAGAGATTAGGATGTGTCAGTACCTAAATGCTAAATCTCGCAATATGGGGTGAATCCTACCTTCGTCATGCACTGATGTCAATGGAAGACTAAGTTGAACATGTTAGGATTAGGTTAGAATTAAGTCCATGTACCCAGTCTGTGTATGGATGGATGGATGGATGGATGGATGGATGGATGAATGAATGAATGAATGAATGAATGAATGAATGAATGAATGAATGAATGAATGAATGAATGAATGAATGAATGAATGAATGAATGAATGAATGAATGAATGAATGAATGAATGAATGAATGAATGAATGAATGAATGAATGGATGGATGGATGGATGGATGGATGGATGGATGGATGGATGGATGGATGGATGGATGGATGGATGGATGGATGGATGGATGGATGGATGGATGGATGGATGGATGGATGGATGGATGGATGGATGGATGGATGGATGGATGGATGGATGGATGGATGGATGGATGGATGGATGGATGGATGGATGGATGGATGGATGGATGGATGGATGGATGGATGGATGGATGGATGAATGAATGAATGAATGAATGAATGAATGAATGAATGAATGAATGAATGAATGGATGAATGTGCTCACTCTGTGTCCAGCGGTAGAGCTGTTCGTAAGACGTCTCCTGAAGCACGGCCATCTGCTCCATGATATCCAGTCTGGATGGGAGACACATTCAAGTCAGTTCAAACTGGAATAAGAGAAGGCATATTACAGTTGAGTTTCAGATACAGTGCCTTCGGAAAGTATTCAGACCCCCTTGACTTTTTCCACATTTTGCTTATGTTACAGCCTTATTATTATTTTATTTTTTTTAACAGCGAAAACAGGCTTTTAGAAATGTTTGCAAATTTATTAAAAATAAAAAACAGAAAATACCTTATTTTGCTGCGAAGAGACAGAATCATTAGATCACTTGTTTTGGTACTGTCCATTTGTAGCAGGACATTCGGAAAGTATTCAGAACCCCACATTTTGTTACGTTACAGCCTTATTCTAAAATGGATAAAAATATTTTTTCCCTCATTAATCTACACACAATATCCCATAATGAAGTGAAAACAGGTTTTAAATTTTTTGTGCAAATGTATTACAAATTAAGAACAGAAATACCTTATTTACATAAGTATTCAGTCCCTTTGCTATGAGACTCGAAATTGAGCTCAGGTGCATCCTGTTTCCAATGATCATCCTTGAGATGTTTCTACAACTTGATTGGAGTCCACCTATGGTAAATTCAATTGATTGGACATGATTTGGAAAGGCACACACCTGTCTATATAAGGTCCCACAGTTGACAGTGCATGTCAGAGCAAAAACCAAGCCATGAGGTCGAAGGATTTGTCCGTAGAGCTCCGAGACGGGATTGTGTCGAGGCACAGATCTGGAGAAGGGTACCAAAAATATTCTGCAGCATTGAAGGACCCCAAGAACACAGTGGCCTCATCATTCTTAAATGGAAGAAGTTTGGAACCACCAAGACTCTTCCTAGAGCTGGCCACCCGGCCAAACTGAGCAATCGGGGGAGAAGGGCCTTAGTCAGGGAGGTGACCAAGAACCCGATGGTCACTCTGACCGAGCTCTAGAGTTCTTCTGTGGATATGGGAGAACCTTCCAGAAGGACGACCATCTCTGCAGCACTCCACCAATCAGGCCTTTATGGTAGAGTGGCCAGACAGAAGCCACTCTTCAGTAAAAGGCACATGACAGCCCGCTTGGAGTTTGCCAAAAGGCACCTAAAGACTCTCAGACCATGAGAAACAAGATCCTCTGGTCTGATGAAACCAAGATTGAACTCTTTGGCCTGAATGCCAAGCGCCACGTCTGGAGGAAACCTGGTACCATCCCTACGGTGAAGCATGGTGGTGGCAGCACCATGACGTGGGGATGTCTTTCAGCGGCAGAGACTAGGAGACTAGTCAGGATCGAGGCAAAGATGAACGGAGCAAAGTACAGAGAGATCCTTGATGAAAACCTGCTCCAGAGCGCTCAGGACCTCAGACTGGGGCGAAGGTTCACCTTCCAACAGGACAACGACCCTAAGCACACAGCCAAGACAACGCAGGAGTGGCTTCGGGACAAGTCTCTGAATGTCTTTGAGTGGCCCAGCCAGAACCCGGACTTGGACCCGATCGAACATCTCTGGAGAGACCTGAAAACAGCTGTGCAGCAACGCTCCCCATCCAACCTGACAGAGCTTGAGAGGATCTGCAGAGAAGAAGGTGAGAAACTCCCCAAATACAGGTGTGCCAAGCTTTTCGCGTCATACCCAAGAAGACTCGAGGCTGAATACTTATGTAAATGTGATATTTCCGTTTTTTATTTCGATAAACATGTTTTTTCTTTGTCATTATGGGGTATTGTGTGTAGATTGATGAGGGGAAAAAAACATTTAATCAATGATAGAATAAGGCTGTAACGTAAACAAAATGTTGAAAAAGTCCAAGGGGTCTGAATACTTTCCTGAAGACACTATTTCTAGTTCGTCTCTCACCCTGCAGTCTGCTGGTTGGTCCTCAGGAGAATCCTGACGTCTTCGTGGATGTTCTTAACTCTGCTCAGAGCCTTGAAGAAGTCCTCAGTGACGGGTGCGTCTCTTGCCCCTCGCAGCGTGTCCGTCTCTTCGGAGGACAGCTGGAACTTAGACAGGAAGGCCTGAGCAACCTGGGACCGCACCTCCAGACGATGACTGGGAGGAGATAACAATCATTTTTTAGACTTAGTAGAAGAGGCCGTGCAGGATTTAGTTTCAGCCCAGCCTTAACATATCTGGTTTAGCTAGGCTAATCAAGGGGTTTGATGATCAGTCTGGGATCGCAGAACAATAAAAGGAGGAGACAGTGTGACGAAGGCAGTGTAATGTTTCAAACCAACACTAGGTGGCAGTCATGCTCCTTTTATAGCAGCACAGCCTTTTCACACTGGCTGCTGGAGGTAAAAACGTGACTGAGACAAAAGTAGGGGAACAATGGGAATACAGGAAGTGGAAAATGATACAGAGAAAGTTTCTGGCCAAGTCTGGGCCACTATCAGCAACAACAACAGAGCAGGTCCTTTCCCAGACCGCGTTCCAATGGGATCCCTATTCCCTATACAGCGTACCACTTGTGACGAGGGCTCTTAGGGTTCTGGTCAAAAGTAGTGCACTATGTAGGGAATGGGGTGCCATTTGGGACACGGACTATCCCTGCGGCTTCCTCCGCACAATAGGGACCATGGCAACCGCCCTAGTCAGGGAGAGAACTCTGTCACAGCCCATGAGGACAACTCTGGGCCTCCCTCTTTCTCCCTCTGTCCAGCCCACCCAGCTTATATTTTTTGTCATTTAGCAGACGCTCTTATCCAGAGCGCCTTACAGGAGCAATTAGGGTTAAGTTCCTTGCTCAAGGGCACATCGGCAGAATTTCACCTAGTCTGCTCTGGGATTCGAACCAGCAACCTTTCGGTTACTGGCCCAAAGCTCTTATCCGCTAGGCTACCTACCATATCCAGGTAAAGATACAGTACCATATCCCAGTAAAGATAAGGTACCATATCCCAGTAAAGATACAGTACCATATCCCAGTAAAGATACAGTACCATATCCCAGTAAAGATACAGTACCATATCCCAGTAAAGATACAATACCATATCCCATTAAAGATACAGTACCATATCCCAGTACCATATCCCAGTAAAAATACAATACCATATCCCAGTACCATATCCAGGTAAAGATACAATACCATATCCCAGTAAAGATACAGTACCATATCCCAGTAAAGATACAGTACCATATCCCAGTAAAGATACAGTACCATATACCAGTACCATATCTTTTTCTCGCCCTCGTTTTCCCTGTCCATACCACCCAGCTTCTCTCCCTCTTTTTCTCCTTTTTTCTTTCCCTAACAATCCCTCTATCCCATTCCCTCTCTCTTCCTCTATCCATTCCCCCTCTCTCTCTCTCTATCCATTCTCTCTCTCTCTCTCTCTCTTCCTCTATCCATTCTCTCTCTCTCTCTCTCTCTCCTCTATCCATTCTCTCTCTCTCTCTCTCTCTCTCTCTCTCTCTCTTCCTCTATCCATCTCTCTCTCTCTCTCTCTCTTCCTCTATCCATTCTCTCTCTCTCTCTCTCTCTTCCTCTATCCATTCTCTCTCTCTCTCTCTCTCTCTCTCTCTCTCTCTCTCTCTCTCTCTCTCTCTCTCTCTCTCTCTCTCTCTCTCTCTCTCTCTCTCTCTCTCTCTCTCTCTCTCTCTCTCTCTCTCTCTCTCTCTCTCTCTCTCTCTCTCTCTCTCTCTCTCTCTCTCTCTCTCTCTCTCTCTCTCTCTCTCTCTCTCTCTCTCTCTCTCTCTCTCTCTCTCTCTCTCTCTCTCTCTCTCTCTCTCTCTCTCTCTCTCTCTCTCTCTCCATTCCCCCTCTCTCTCTCTATCCATTCCCTCTCTCTCTCTCTCTTCCTCTATCCATTCCCTCTATCCCCCTTCCTCTATCCCTCGGGCGGCAGGTAGCTTAGTGGGTAAGCGCGTTCTGCCAGTAACCGAAAGGTCGCTGGTTCTAATCCCCGAGCCGACTAGGTGAAAAATCTGTCGATGTGCCCTTGAGCAAGGCACTTAACCCTAATTGCTCCTGTACGTCGCACTGGATAAGAGCATCTGCTAAATGAAAATATATATATAAAATATATAATAAATAAATATCCCATTCCCTTTCTCTCTCTCCCCCTTCCTCTATCCCATTCCCTCTGTTTCTCTCCCTTGCACGGAAACCCTTCCCAGCTCTACAAATCCAATAAAACTAGGTTCAGCCACAGCATGGACAGTACATTGTTTTAACAGAGAAATTCAAATTCTCTCTTGATTATGCCTGCTTCTTTTTCCCTTAATAGCTAGAAGGCAACTAAGTTTCACAACCAGAAAACAACAAACTTTCTCTGTGTCCCTGTTGTCTTCTAGACAATAGTTTATTCACTTTGGGTATGTTAATATCTGAAAAACTAAAACCCTTAGGCAGTAGGCAGGCCTGTATTATTCAACCAAATGTTGAAATATTCCAACGCTATTTAATATCTAAATATTGCTGGAGGGGTTTTCCCCAAAGGAACTGGGAAGTATGATGTAATATCCTGCAGGAGAGTGAGTTATAGGGGAAATAACCTCACTGGATGAGGTGCATTTTGAATTCAGGAGAAAAGTCTGGAACCATTCTATGGAAACCAATATCTTATCTGACATCTAACAGTTACATCATCTAGGTCTAGATCTCTGTTACATCATCTAGGTCTGTATCTCTCTGTTACATCATCTAGGTCTAGATCTCTGTTACATCATCTAGGTCTAGATCTCTGTTACATCATCTAGGTCTGTATCTCTCTGTTACATCATCTAGGTCTGTATCTCTCTGTTACATCATCTAGGTCTAGATCTATGTTACATCATCTAGGTCTAGATCTCTGTTACATCATCTAGGTCTAGATCTCTGTTACATCATCTAGGTCTAGATCTCTGTTACATCATCTAGGTCTAGATCTCTGTTACATCATCTAGGTCTAGATCTCTGTTACATCATCTAGGGCTAGATCTCTGTTACATCATCTAGGTCTAGATCTCTGTTACATCATCTAGGTCTAGATCTCTGTTACATCATCTAGGTCTAGATCTCTGTTACATCATCTAGGTCTGTATCTCTCTGTTACATCATCTAGGTCTAGATCTCTGTTACATCATCTAGGTCTAGATCTCTCTGTTACATCATCTAGGTCTAGATCTCTGTTACATCATCTAGGTCTAGATCTCTGTTACATCATCTAGGTCTAGATCTCTGTTACATCATCTAGGTCTAGATCTCTGTTACATCATCTAGGTCTAGATCTCTGTTACATCATCTAGGTCTAGATCTCTCTGTTACATCATCTAGGTCTAGATCTCTCTGTTACATCATCTAGGTCTAGATCTCTGTTACATCATCTAGGTCTAGATCTCTGTTACATCATCTAGGTCTAGATCTCTGTTACATCATCTAGGTCTAGATCTCTCTGTTACATCATCTAGGTCTAGATCTCTCTGTTACATCATCTAGGTCTAGATCTCTCTGTTACATCATCTAGGTCTAGATCTCTGTTACATCATCTAGGTCTAGATCTCTGTTACATCATCTAGGTCTAGATCTCTGTTACATCATCTGGCAGTGGGTTAGGGTTGGCTAGAGTTCTCTCTAGGATGCCATGTTTGGCAGTGCTGAGACAGCATATTTGTGTGCACCCCCCTCCCTCCCCCTGGAAGGTAAGAAATACCTGCCTACCTCCCTCCCTCCTGTTTAGTTTATTAGCTAGAGGTAATGAATCCTCTGCAAAAGGATTTAAATCCCAGCTGTCAGAGACAGGCTCCACACGCTGCTACAAGGTGAGGAGGAGATGAACAGAGGGAAAATTGTCATAGAGTCAAAGGGAAAGATTGGAGACACTCCAAATGTCAACGTAAGAGACAAGAAACAGCCATCATTTCACTCACTTCACCTTGTATTTAGTTTAGTGGAGCTGAAGCACCCAAGCCCTCTCATCAGAGCACTCAAGGATAGATAGCTAATGTTTGGAGGGGTATGGTACAGCCCAATCGCGGCTTCGTCCCAATTCACTACTATGGGCCTTGCAAGGTCAAATGTAGTGCACTAAGTAGGGAAGAGGGTGGCGTTTGGGACGCAGCCCTCCTTTACCTGCATGGCTTTAGTAATATTGACAGTAACACTGTCAAGGCCTAAAGGTAGCTGTCAGTCAGGTCGTGAAAAGCCCTCCAGCCTCAGGTGTGATGACTGAGTGCCCGAACTACCTTACATTCCACTGAAGATATTTCTACATTCCACATGACACACAGTACCAGTCAAAAGTTCGGAGACACCTACTCATTCAAGGGTTTTCTACATTGTAGAATAATAGTGAAGACATCAAAACTATGAAATATTACACATGGAATCATGTAGTAACCAAAGAAGTATTAAACAAAATCAAAATATATTTTATATTTGAGATTCTTCAAATAGCCACCCCGTTGCCTTGATGACAGCTTTGCACACTCTTGGCATTTTCTCAACCAGCTTCACCTGGAATGTTTTTCCAACAGTCTTGAAGGAGTTCCCATTTTACATTTACATTTTAGTCATTTAGCAGACGCTCTTATCCAGAGCGACTTACAGTTAGTGAATACATATATTTTTTTTTTATACTGTTTTTTTTTTATATTTGTTTAACACTTTTTTGGTTACTACATGATTCCATGTGTGTTATTTCATAGTTTTGATGTCTTCACTATTATTCTACAATGTAGAAAATTGTAAAAATAAATTACTATTATTACTTTCCAACCCCACCACCCCTCCCCTAATTGGAGTAAACTAATGGACAACAATACTTGGGCTTCTACTTCCAGCTTATACATACTATACACATTTTACGGACACAGTGTACTTTACAATAGTTATCTTGTTTTTTGTTAATTTTAGTCCCACCCTTCAGCTCCCCTCAACCCCTCCCATCTATCTCTGAAAACCATCCAGTTTTGATTTCTAATTGCCATATATTTTTCAACTGTGCTGTTTCACTAAAGTTAAACCTTTCTATTCTCATAGTTTCTACTGATTGTAAATTAAAGATGAATATTTTTACTAAAAGTATTAATATATTATTGATCAATTGACTATTACTTTTCAAGTCCCCCAGCAGTGCTATTTGCAGAGTTAGCTCCAGCTTAATGTTGCAATTCTTCAGCCATTCCTGAACCTGCGACCAAAAACAAGCTACAGTGCCTTCGGAAAGTATTCAGATCCCTTGACTTTTTCCACATTTGGTTACGTTACAGCCTTATTCTAAAATTGATTAAATTGTTTTTTTTCCCCCTCATCAATCTACACACAATACCCCATAATGACAAAGGAAAAACAGGTATGTAGAAATGTTTGCAAATTTATTTAAAAAAAACTTTAAAAAAAACGGAAATATCACATTTGCATAAGTATTCAGACCCTTTACTCACTACTTTGTTGAAGGACCTTTGGCAGCGATTACAGCCTCGATTCTTCTTAGGTATGACGCTACAAGCTTGGCACACCTGTATTTGGGGAGTTTCTCCCATTCTTCTCTGCAGATCCTCTCAAGCTCTGTCAGGTTGGATGGGGAGCATCGCTGCACAGCTATTCTCAGGTCTCTCCAGAGATGTTCGATCGGGTTCAAGTCTGGGCTCTGGCTGGGCCACTCAAGGACATTCAGAGACTTGTCCCGAAGCCACTCCTGTGTTGTCTTGGCTCTGTGCTTAGGGTCGTTGTCCTGTTGGAAGGTGAACCTTCCCCCCAGTCTGAGGTCCTGAGAGCCTTGGAGCAGGTTTTCATCAAGGATCTCTCTGTACTTTGCTCCGTTAATCTTTCTCTTGATCCTGACTAGTCTCCCAGTCCCTGCCGCTGAAAAACATACCCACAGCATGATGCTGCCATCACCATGCTACACCATCGGGATGGTGCTAGGTTTCCTCCAGACGTAACGCTTGGCATTCAGGCCAAAGAGTTCAATCTTGGTTTCATCAGACCAGAGAATCTTGTTTCTCATGGTCTGAGAGTCCTTTAGGTGCCTTTTGGCAAACTCCAAGCGGGCTGTCATGTGCCTTTTACTGAGGAGTGGCTTCCGTCTGGCCACTCTACCATAAAGGCCTGATTGGTGGAGTGCTGCAGAGAAGGTTGTCCTTCTGGAAGGTTCTCTCATCTCCACAGAAAAACTCTGGAGCTCTGTCAGAGTGACCATCGGGTTCTTGGACACCTCCCTGACCAAGGCCCTTCTCCCCTGATTGCTCAGTTTGGCCGGGCGGCCAGCTCTAGGAAGAGTCTTTGTGGTTCCAAACTTCTTCCATTTAAGAATGATGGCAGCCAATGTGTTCTTGGGGACCTTCAATGCTGCAGAAATTTATTGGTACCCTTCCCCAGATCTGTGCCTCGACACAATCCTGTCTCGGAGCTCTACGGACAATTCCTTCGACCTCAAGGCTTGGTTTTCGCGCTGAAATGCACTGTCAACTGTGGGACCTTATATAGACAGGTGTGTGCCTTTCCAAATCATGTCCAATCAATTGAATTTACCATAGGTGGACTCCAATCAAGTTGTAGAAACATCTCAAGGATGACCAATGGAAACAGGATGCACCTGAGCTCAATTTCGAGTCTCATAGCAAAGGGTCTGAATACTTATGTAAATAAGGTATTTCTGTTCTTAATTTGTAATACATTTGCACAAAAAATTAAAAACCTGTTTTCACTTCATTATGGGGTATTGTGTGTAGGTTAATGAGGGAAAAAATATTTTTATCCATTTTAGAATAAGGCTGTAACGTAACAAAATGTGGGGTTCTGAATACTTTCCGAATGTCCTGCTACAAATGGACAGTACCAAAACAAGTGATCTAATGATTCTGTCTCTTCGCAGCAAAATCTGCAGAGCTGGGATGTTTGTATACCCCATACACATAACATTCTATTGGTTAAAATAATTTTGCATAATTTAAATGGAAAACTATGTTTTGAATCCAGCGCTGTTTTGTGTATCAGTTCATAAACCATGTGCCATGGAATCGGCACATCAAAAATCTCTTCCCAACTATTTTGCAACCTGCATGGCACATCTGTCAATTTTTGGTCCTTAAATTAAACTGGTATACATTTTCTTTATCACAATTTTCTTTAACCAATTGTGGTCTGTAATGCAGGGTCAACAGACAAGTTCCTTCTCCCCCTTCCACTTGCCTCTTCCATTTTTGTGGTAATGCTGCAATCAGTTGGTTGTAATTTGGGATAGAGCAGACATTTCTATATATTTTTGTTAGCTTCATGTGTGACATAACCACCAGTCGTATTTATGATATCATTAACAATGATTAAACCTGTGTTTTTTTAATCAATTAGTATATTTGAGTTTAACCATAATATTTGTTGTAATATTTGTTTGGTCTTTTCTGGTGGATTAGACTGAAATAGCAACCAACGTTCTATAGCTTGTTTTAAAATTAGCGATATTCTGGAGATTATTTCATTTTCAAATAACCAAAAGTGAGAGGTTTTAATCTCCATAAAGGCAAAAATACCATTTCTGAACATGGTGTGAGCCATTCTTACTAATCTGCTAGAGAACCAGTTTGGATTTAAGTACAACTTTTGTATGACTGAAGCCTTTAGTGAGTGGTTCAATGCTTTAATATTTAATAATTTCAGCCCTCCAAATTCTTATTCATTATATAAATTAGGCCAGTTTAATTTTGTCTGGCTTGCCATTCCAAATAAAGTGTATTTTCTGCTCATATAATTTTACAAAACAAGTCGTTCGGTGTAGTCAGGGCCATAAGTAGGTCCTCTGTAGCTCAGCTGGTAGAGCACGGCGCTTGTAACGCCAAGGTAGTGGGTTCGATCCCCGGGGACCACCCATACACAAAAAACTTATGCATGTATGACTAAGTCACTTTGGATAAAAGCGTCTGCTAAATGGCATATTATTATTATTATTAAGTAAATAGGTAAACGGGGATATGACTAAAGAGTTAATCAGGGTGATGCTTCCATAAATAGACAGGTGTTTACCATTCCATGGTAGCAAGATCTTATCTAACTTTCTATTAAAATGTATTGTTGCGAGATCGTTTCTTTCTTTCGGGATATGAATACAGAGTATGTCCACTTCACCGTCAGACCATTTTATTGGTAAACTACATGTTCATGTAAAAGTAGTATTTTTTTAAACGATCCAATACATAATATGGAACACTTAGAAACGGATCATGGCGTAAAAAAACATTTCCTGCAATTCTACACAGTTTGGCATGGAGCTGAGAGACAATTTTGCAGTTTTAAAGCACATTTCCTTCAATTCGATGCATTTTGCCATGTTCCTCTGCTCAAACATTATAACAAAATATATGTGCATGTGCCCTGAATGCCTGGTTTTTGGAATTTTTAATTCTCGCTGACAGTCTAGCTTTTATTTGATTGTTAGTTCTCAAGATGGTATAATTTAAAAATAGATATAGTTCAATATCTTTTCTGCATGCTTTCTATTTGGTTTTGGTCGTTCAAGTTGACACAAACTGTTTTTCCATCCCGAAAAGGAACAGATAGCATGCTAACTGTTCCTGTACACTTCCAGTCATTGCGCTATGCTAGTTAGCATTGGCTCGTGAAACTACCTCTTACTTCCTTCATACTGGACTCAGACTTAAAAAATGGATCCACGATGGTATTCTGTTGTAGCAAGTGATATTCATAAAATAAATATTTTTCACAACAAACAAACCGGACCCCCTCCGGTACCTCCCCTAGGGGGCCGCGGGCCCCAGTTTGAAAACCCCTGCATTAGAATCCCAGTTTGAAAACCCCTGCATTAGAATCCCAGTTTGAAAACCCCCTGCATTAGAATCCCAGTTTGAAAACCCCCTGCATTAGAATCCCAGTTTGAAAACCCTCTGCATTAGAATCCCAGTTTGAAAACCCCCTGCATTAGAATCCCAGTTTAAAAAAAAACTGCATTAGAATCCCAGTTTGAAAACCCCCTGCATTAGAATCCCAGTTTTAAAAAAAAAACTGCATTAGAATCCCAGTTTGAAAACCCCCTGCATTAGAATCCATTAGGGAGAAGTGGCCTTCATAAAGAGATTAGCTAGCCATGCACGGATGACCATAGAGTTCAATCAGAGCCGATAGCATCTCACAGACAAAGACCATATTCACAGCTTCCACCTCATTAGTAGAGTACAGTGTGTGTGTGTGTGTGTGTATGTGTGTGTGTGTGTGTGTGTGTGTGTGTGTCTGTGTGTGTTGGGCCGGTAATGAGGCTCAAGTGTCATTCTACAGGTTGTCAGCTAGAATCGGAGGTCCTGAATCTGATGGCTGTGCTGCTTACTGAATACAGACAAGAGCTCTTGAACTGTTATTGACCTAGAGCAGGGATGTCAAATTCATTTTGCCCCAGGGGGAGCATTCGGTCTTCAACGAGGCCACACCGATTTTTTTTCTAAACATTTTCTCGGCGTCAAAATTAGAAAAACATTTTTTGATTTTTTTTTCTCCGATGCTCCTCGACTGTCTAGCTTTCATTTTCGGTGATTACTACCGAGCTGGACATAGTCAAGAAACTGCATGAATGTAGGTCCATTATCATTTCTACACAGTTTGGAGGTTTTAGTCATTTTAGTGTATATTGAGTTTGCTTTACAGTGGAGGAAAAAAAGTATTTAGTCAGCCACCAATTGTGCAAGTTCTCCCACTTAAAAAGATGAGAGAGGCCTGTAATTTTCATCATAGGTACACGTCAACTGTGACAGACAAATTGAGAGAAAAAAAATCCAGAAAATCACATTGTAGGATTTTTAATCAATTTATTTGCAAATTATGGTGGAAAATAAGTATTTGGTCACCTACAAACAAGCAAGATTTCTGGCTCTCACAGACCTGTAACTTCTTCTTTAAGAGGCTCCTCTGTCCTCCACTCGTTACCTGTATTAATGGCACCTGTTTGAACTTGTTATCAGTATAAAAGACACCTGTCCACAACCTCAAACAGTCACACTCCAAACTCCACTATGGCCAAGACCAAAGAGCTGTCAAAGGACACCAGAAACAAAATTGTAGACATGCACCAGGCTGGGAAGACTGAATCTGCAATAGGTAAGCAGCTTGGTTTGAAGAAATCAACTGTGGGAGCAATTATTAGGAAATGGAATACATACAAGACCACTGATAATCTCCCTCAATCTGGGGCTCCACGCAAGATCTCACCTCGTGGGGTCAAAATGATCACAAGAACGGTGAGCAAAAATCCCAGAACCACACGGGGGGACCTAGTGAATGACCTGCAGAGAGCTGGGACCAAAGTAACAAAGCCTACCATCAGTAACACACTACGCCGCCAGGGACTCAAATCCTGCAGTGCCAGATGTGTCCCCCTGCTTAAGCCAGTACATGTCCAGGCCCGTCTGAAGTTTGCTAGAGTGCATTTTGATGATCCAGAAGAGGATTGGGAGAATGTCATATGGTCAGATGAAACCAAAATATAACTTTTTGGTAAAAACTCAACTCGTCGTGTTTGGAGGACAAGGAATGCTGAGTTGCATCCAAAGAACACCATACCTACTGTGAAGCATGGGGGTGGAAACATCATGCTTTGGGGCTGTTTTTCTGCAAAGGGACCAGGACGACTGATCCGTGTAAAGGAAAGAATGAATGGGGCCATGTATCGTGAGATTTTGAGTGAAAACCTCCTTCCATCAGCAAGGGCATTGAAGATGAAACGTGGCTGGGTCTTTCAGCATGACAATGATCCCAAACACACTGCCCGGCCAACGAAGGAGTGGCTTCGTAAGAAGCATTTCAAGGTCCTGGAGTGGCCTAGCCAGTCTCCAGATCTCAACCCCATAGAAAATCTTTGGAGGGAGTTGAAAGTCCGTGTTGCCCAGCGACAGCCCCAAAACATCACTGCTCTAGAGGAGATATGCATGGAGGAATGGGCCAAAATACCAGCAACAGTGTGTGAAAACCTTGTGAAGACTTACAGAAAACGTTTGACCTGTGTCATTGCCAACAAAGAGTATATAACAAAGTATTGAGAAACTTTTGTTATTGACCAAATACTTATTTTCCACCATAATTTGCAAATAAATTCATTAAAAATCCTACAATGTGATTTTCTGGAGCAAAAATTTCTCATTTTGTCTGTCATAGTTGACGTGTACCTATGATGAAAATTACAGGCCTCTCATCTTTTTAAGTGGGAGAACTTGCACAATTGGTGGCTGACTAAATACTTTTCCCCCCCACTGTATAACATCGGCCAGTATTGAAATCTGACATGTATGATAGTTCTGACATGTATGATAGTTCTGACATGTATGATAGATCTGACATGTAAGTTCCTGTTAACTTCCAGTGTAGTGAGAGTACAATTGTCCAATAACTATGCTTCAAATGTTGATTTCATGCTTCGTGTCAATAATGACATCATGAGAATGGCAGCAAGTTTTCAGATGAGATTCCCTTTTTTTCATTCTATTTATTGAATATCGGTCATCAGTGGAATTATCGGCAAATACCGATATAGCAGCAGAAGGTCAATATCAGTGAACCGATATATCGGTCGGGCTGTAAGTGAGAGCGGCTTTCTAGCGGCTTTATCGCGATGCTACGTCGTACGATGCTACGTTGTACGATGCTACGTCGTACGATGTTACGTCGTATGATGCTACGTCGTATGAATTTCTGCCTGCTTGAACACCAACAGCTCAGATACATGAAAACATGAAATGACACAAGGAATCGATAGATCATCGTTGAGAGATGCACAAAAACAATCTAAAGATTCAGAATGAGTGAATCTTTCCTTTAAACAAATGAACAAGCAAAAGAAACATCACACTCCATCAATAATAGCCGTCTCCTGGTGAGATCAAACATACTGTTCACAACAACATCACAATCCATCAATAATAGCCGTCTCCTGGTGAGATCAAACATACTGTTCACAACAACATCACAATCCATCAATAATAGCCGTCTCCTGGTGAGATCAAACATACTGTTCACAACAACATTGTGTTTGACATGACAGTGAGAGGAGAGGACAAGGTACTCCACACAACAGGACAGGTTTTAGGCCTGGCCGTTAGGCCGTTAGACAAGGTACTCCACACAGCAGGACAGCTTTTAGGCCTGGCCGTTTGACAAGGTGCTCCACACAGCAGGACAGGTTTTAGGCCTGGCCGTTAGACAAGGTACTCCACACAGCAGGACAGGTTTTAGGCCTGGCCGTTAGACAAGGTACTCCACACAACAGGACAGGTTTTATGCATGGCCGTTAGACAAGGTACTCCACACAACAGGACAGGTTTTATGCATGGCCGTTAGACAAGGTACTCCACACAACAGGACAGGTTTTAGGCCTGGCCGTTAGACAAGGTACTCCACACAACAGGACAGGTTTTAGGCATGGCCGTTAGACAAGGTACTCCACACAACAGGACAGGTTTTAGGCCTGGCCGTTAGACAAGGTACTCCACACACACAGGACAGGTTAAAGGCATGGCCGTTAGACAAGGTACTCCACACAACAGGACAGGTTTTATGCATGGCCGTTAGACAAGGTACTCCACACACACAGGACAGGTTAAAGGCATGGCCGTTAGACAAGGTACTCCACACAACAGGACAGGTTTTATGCATGGCCGTTAGACAAGGTACTCCACACAACAGGACAGGTTTTAGGCCTGGCCGTTAGACAAGGTACTCCACACAACAGGACAGGTTTTAGGCATGGCCGTTAGACAAGGTGCTCCACACAGCAGGACAGGTTTTAGGCCTGGCCGTTAGACAAGGTACTCCACACAGCAGGACAGGTTAAAGGCATGGCCGTTAGACAAGGTACTCCACACAGCAGGACAGGTTTTAGGCCTGGCCGTTAGACAAGGTACTCCACACAGCAGGACAGGTTAAAGGCCTGGCCGTTAGACAAGGTACTCCACACACACAGGACAGGTTTTAGGCCTGGCCGTTAGACAAGGTACTCCACACAACAGGACAGGTTTTAGGCCTGGCCGTTAGACAAGGTACTCCACACACACAGGAGCACACTAGGGAGAAAGGCAAAAGGCTACAGTACAAAAGAGAACACCTAACCTCCTCTCACTGACAAGCTCTTTCAATAGGACCAGCTTTCACATGCTAACCACACAAAAGACAACCCTCTGACACAGAAACCACACCGTCCAGCATTCTACACATCATCCACCCTGGTTTGGTTTCCTTTCCTTTGTATGGGCCTCTCACTGAAGGACAACCACTTTCTGTTGTTTCCATTTCATTATCACATGCAGATGCTTGGCGATGACATTGTGTGTATTCACTACAAAAAACAAACGGAAGCAAACGGACTGAAACGTAGAAGGTCTACGAGAACATGTCCAATAAGAAACTCTTCTTTTATTTTGCTAAATGTTTTGCTATGGTGTGCACTAATGAATGCACCCATGGCGACGGTGAGTGATATCGGTACAGGATATTTCCTGCCTCACCTAATAATCAGACATCTGGACAGAGACTTTGGAGCGGAAAGGTCCTCAACAGACAGGCAGAAATTATTTTTTAAAAATGTCCACAAGCGCGTCCACTAATGCTGTCGTGAGATGCTGCTTTTGACCACAGGATTATTTTACAGGGGGAAGGTCAAAAGTGATGACCATCTCTATTCTGAAGACGCGTGACAGAATGAGGGAGAAAGAGAAAGCTGAGATAGCTGTCGACTGGGGGGGTCGGACACAGGGTGCCATACCCCTCCCATGGAGGCCAGTCCTTTGGGGACAGGGTTTAGAGTTTAGGCACCCTATTCCCTATATAGTGCACTACATTTGACCTGGGTCCATCGGGCTCTAGACAAAAGTAGTGCACCATGTAGGGAATAGGGTGCCATTTGAGACACAGGTCTTAGTTACCCACTGGGTCAGTCAGTCTGTTTTAACACACAGTGCTGTTTTCAAAAGGTTGGCCTGTGTTTGAAGCATCAAGGAGATGATGACTATTCAGCAAACTGTCAAACAATAGTTTAGGACTATTTCTTACAGTCAGCTTGTTAGGAGCCTGTGAGAGATGTGATTGAACACCCCCCCCATAAGCCATCAGGTATGAAGCCTTCATTTTAGGCTACAACTCAACACCCTGCTGCACAGGGAAAAGCATTTCATTGCACCTGCGATAAAATCTGCAAGCGGTGCCGGTGCATCAAGTCTGACACCAACAGGCTCCTGAACAGCTTCTATCCCCAAGCAATAAGACTGATAAATAGCTACCAAAATGGCTTCATGGACTATCTGAGTTAACCCATTTTAAGTCTCTACGCACACTCACCGGACTACACACTGACAGTCAAATTCACACATAACATGCACACACATTTACACTCTACACACACACAATCTTAACTTACGCTACTGCTACTCTGTTTATCATATATCCTGATGCCTAGTCACCTTACCCCTATACATACACTACATTACCAAAAGTATGTGGACACCTGCTCGTCCAACATCTCTTTCCAAAATCATGGGCATTAACATGGAGTTGGTCCCCCCCCTTTGCTGCTATAACAGCCTCCACTCTTCTGGGAAGGCTTTCCACAAGAGCATTAGTGAGGTCGGGCACCGATTAGGCCCACGGTCAACGTTCCAATTCATCCCAAAGGTGTTCGATGGGGTTGAGGTCAGGGCTCTGTGCAGAACAGTCAAGTTCTTCCACACCGATTCGACAAACCGTTTCTGTATGGACCTCGTTTTGTGCATGGGGGCATTGTCATGCTGAAATAGGAAAAGGGCCTTCACCAAACTGTTGACACAAAGTTGGAAGCACAGAATAGTGCAGAATGTCATTGTATGCTGTATCGTTAAGATTTCCCTTCACTGGAACTAAGGGGCCTAGCCCGAAACATGAAAAACAGCCCCAGACCATTATTCCTCCTCCACCAAACCTTACAGTTGGCACTGAGCATAGGGAAGGTAGCGTTTTCCTGGCATCCGCCAAACCCAGATTTGTCCGTCGGACTGCCAGATGGTGAAGCGTGATTCATCACTGCAGAGAACGCGTTTCCACTGCTCCAGAGACCAATGGCGGCGAGCTTTACACCACTCCAGCCGACGCTTGGCATTGCAGATGGTGATCTTAGGCTTGTGTGCGGCTGCTCTGGCATGGAAACCCATTTCATGAAGCTCCCGACGAACAGTTCTTGTGCTGACGTTGCTTTCAGAGGCAGTTTGGGTGTTGCAACCGAGGACAGACGGTATTTACGCGCTACGCACTTCAGCACTCCGCAGTCCCGTTCTGTGACCTTGTGTGGCCTACGACTTTGCGGCTGAGCCGAAATTTGACAAACTGACTTGTTGGAAAGGTGGCATCCTATGACGGTGCCACGTTGAAAGTCACTGAGCTCTTCAGTAAGGCCATTCTACTGCCAATGTTTGTCTATGGAGATTGCATGGCTGTGTGCTCGATTTTATACACCTGTATAAATCTCTCCAGTATCCCTGCACATTGTTAATATGGGACTGGAACTGACCCTGTATATAGTCCCCTTCCCCCTAATACATATCTACCTCCATCTCTCCAGTATCCATGCACATTGTTAATATGGTACTGGAACTGACCCTGTATATAGTCCCCTTCCCCCTAATACATATCTACCTCCATCTCTCCAGTATCCCTGCACATTGTTAATATGGTATGGAACTGACCCTGTATATAGTCACCTGACCCCTATACATATCTACCTCCATCACTCCAGTACCCCTGCACATTGTTAATATGGGACTGGAACTGACCCTGTATATAGTCCCCTTCCCCCTAATACATATCTACCTCCATCACTCCAGTATCCCTGTCCCCTTCCCCCTAATACATATCTACCTCCATCACTCCAGTATCCCTGCACATTGTTAATATGGTATTGGAACTAACCCTGTATTTAGCTTCTTACTTTCTCCTGTTCTTCTTATATCTTGTTTTAATATCTTGTGTTTTAGTTCTACCTTGTTATTTTTAGTACAACATTGATATTGATCACTGCATTGCTGGGTTTTGAGTTAGCAAGAAATGCATTTCACTGTACTTGTGCGTGTGACATTAAAACAAATATGTACACGACCAATAAACTTTGATTTGAGACAGAATAGACAGCATATCTACAGTGAGGGGAAAAAAAGTATTTGATCCCCTGCTGATTTTGTACGTTTGCCCACTGCCAAAGACATGATCAGTATATAATTTTAATGGTAGGTTTATTTGAACAGTGAGAGACAGAATAACAACAACAAAATCCAGAAAAACACATGGCAAAAACTTTATAAATTGATTTGCATTTTAATGAGGGAAATAAGTATTTGACCCTTCTGCAAAACATGACTTAGTACTTGGTGGCAAAACCCTTGTTGGCAATCACAGAGGTCAGACGTTTCTTGTAGTTGGCCACCAGGTTTGCACACATCTCAGGAGGGATTTTGTCCCACTCCTCTTTGCAGATCTTCTCCAAGTCATTAAGGTTTCGAGGCTGACGTTTGGCAACTCGAACCTTCAGCTCCCTCCACAGATTTTCTATGGGATTAAGTTTTGGAGACTGGCTAGGCTACTCCCGGGACCTTAATGTGCTTCTTCTTGAGCCACTCCTTTGTTGCCTTGGCCGTGTGTTTTGGGTCATTGTCATGCTGGAATACCCATCCACGACCCATTTTCAATGCCCTGGCTGAGGGAAGGAGGTTCTCACCCAAGATTTGACGGTACATGGCCCCGTCCATCGTCCCTTTGATGCGGTGAAGTTGTCCTGTCCCCTTAGCAGAAAAACACCCCCCAAAGCATAATGTTTCCACCTCCATGTTTGACAGTGGGGATGGTGTTCTTGGGGTCATAGGCAGCATTCCTCCTCCTCCAAACACGGCGAGTTGAGTTGATGCCAAAGAGCTCAATTTTGGTCTCATCTGACCACAACACTTTCAACCAGTTCTCCTCTGAATCATTCAGATGTTCATTGGCAAACTTCAGACGGGCCTGTATATGTGCTTTCTTGAGCAGGGGGACCTTGCGGGCGCTGCAGGATTTCAGTCCTTCACGGCGTAGTGTGTTACCAATTGTTTTCTTGGTGACTATGGTCCCAGCTGCCTTGAGATCATTGACAAGATCCTCCCGTGTAATTCTGGGCCGATTCCTCACCGTTCTCATGATCATTGCAACTCCACGAGGTGAGATCTTGCATGGAGCCCCAGGCCGAGGGAGATTGACAGTTCTTTTGTGTTTCTTCCATTTGCGAATAAATCGCATCAACTGTTGTCACCTTCTCACAAAGCTGCTTGGCGATGGTCTTGTAGCCCATTCCAGTCTTGTGTAGGTCTACAATCTTGTCCCTGACATCCTTGGAGAGCTCTTTGGTCTTGGCCATGGTGGAGAGTTTGGAATCTGATTGATTGATTGCTTCTGTGGACAGGTGTCTTTTATACAGGTAACAAACTGAGATTAGGAGCACTCCTTTAAGAGTGTGCTCCTAATCTCAGCTCCTACCTGTATAAAAGACACCTGGGAGCCAGAAATCTTTCTGATTGAGAGGGGGTCAAATACTTATTTCCCTCATTAAAATGCAAATCAATTTATAACATTTCTGACATGTGTTTTTCTGGATTTTTTTGTTGTTATTCTGTCTCTCACTGTTCAAATAAACCTACCATTAAAATTATAGACTGATCATTTCTTTGTCAGTTGGCAAACATACAAAATCAGCAGGGGATCAAATACTTTTTTCCTTCACTGTATGACCGCTGGCCCTCACTGCCACCCCAGCCCTGGCCAATTTTATGGGCCATAACAGAACACCATAGTGGTTTATGGCCATTGATTTTGGCTGAGTTGATCTGGGAGCTTGTTGACGATGATGTGACAGAATGGATCAGGCGGCATGTCTTGACTGATGGAGTGGAGGGAGGGAGGGGGGAGGGAGGGAGGGAGGGAGGGAGGGCTGAGACGAGAGAGAGTACTGGCAGGTAGCCAAGTGGTTAAGAGCGTTGGGTCAGTAACCGAAAGGTCGCTGGGTCGAATTCCTGAGCCGACTAGGTGAAAAATCTGTACATGTGCCCTTGACCAAGGCACTTAACCCTAATTGCTCCTGTATGTCGCTCTGGACAAATGTAAAATGACTGCTCTTGTTCCTGTGGGTGAATGTACACTCTCAGAGGCTCAGTCTGTGTGAGTGCAAATTGTTGACAAAAGGTAACAGCGACAGCGGTGATGTACAGGTGGCAATTCCTCGCTTCACTAGAAGGTGACAGACAGGAAGAGAGGAGTGACGGAGAAAAACAAAACAGCCTAGAGAAACCCAGGTGAGAAATGGTCAGGTCATCGCCTGGTCCCAGATCTGTTTATGCTCTTGCCAACTCCATTGCTCATTGTAAAGCCATACGTGTTTGGCACGACAATAACAAGTAGTTGGCACGGTAGCACAAACACACTGGTAGATGGGTAATAAGCTAGAGAAGGAGAAATTCCGTTGTTTTGACACAAGGTACATTTTTTTTTTAAACATTTTTTTGTCATTTAGCAGACGCTCTTATCCAGAGCGACTTACAGGAGCAATTAGGGTTAAGTGCCTTGCTCAAGGGCACATCGACAGGATTTTTCACCTAGGGGGGATTAGAACCAGCGACCTTTCGGTTACTGGCACAACGCTCTTACCCACTAAGCCACCTGCCGCCCCGCTAGCTAAAGTTAAAAGGAGCATTTCGGGAAATGCTTTACCTAACAATCGTTGTCCAGATCACGTTAAGAACATGTGGGACTGTGAAAACAGCTTCCAAAATGTTCTGTATTTCAAAAGCTACAGTGCCTTCAGAAATTATTCATACCCTTATTCAGTCCTAAATTCTGGAACGTTCCTTTAACATTAGTTGGCAGTAGTTGGCGGAACCTGCGTCAAAACTCTGGAACGTCTCCTCCTTTAGCCTGTTACTGTTCTACACATTCTGACATGGGGCATAGAGAAAATGTTGCAGTTTTAAAGCAAGTTTCCTGCAATTCTACACATTTTGCCACAGGGTGGAGAGAAATGTTTGCAGTTTTTAATGTCTGAGTGAGACTGACTAACAAAATCAAATTGGGGTCCCACGGTCGGTAATTCGACCATGATTCCTACAAGTTTAGATAGACTTAGATAACTTACCAATCTAAAAACAAATGCGGACATGGGCAAATTGAGTGTCTGCATGTGACTGACATTAGAGAAAATGTGCTGATGCACAACCAAATTGCACCTTGTGTATTCTGGGAGATATAGAACTAATTCTACTAGAAACGACAGTATCAATGAACATGTTGTGGAAAATGAATGCTCAGTTTCTGTCGCGCGTGGCATTGCGGTACCATTTTAGCCGCAGATTTGTGCTAGCGGTCTAGTCTGAGTTTTATAAATTAGCAATGAGCATTAAAAAGACACATTTATATAAAAGGAACTGGCAACTCATTCTCATTCTGAGAAATAAGCATCTTCTTATCCAGGTAGGTCACTTGATTTCAACATCTAAAACAAAGTGAACAGGCTATGTTGTTCAAACAGTTGGAGACGGACATGAGGGTGTGTTCATAACAGTTGAACTGTTCCACCTTGTTAGCAAGAAAATAGATCAAAATCGTCTAGACTTGAAATATAAAGATCAGCTGGCTACTCACTAGCACGTGGGCTTGTGCTTGGAGATTATTTATGAGACCTGTGTTCATTTTCTATAATGCCTGCCACGAAGAAGTTGATCATTGGTTCTGGTCAAATTTAACAAAAAATTGCATTTTTCATACACAGACTTGAAAGTGATTCAGTGATTTTTGCACCAAAAAAAAAGCCAGTTAAACTATTTTGATAAAATAATTGTATTATTATTGGGTCTTATGGTTGTGGAAGGTATACATTTACAAGCCCTAAATTCATTAGATTATCCCTGACTGTTGCAGTGTATTGGCCTTTAATTGTGCAACAATGATTATTTAGAGAAAATGTTTTTGTTTTTTTAAAGGGGCCCTATAAAAAGGGGGCCTCTAACTAACCCCCTGAATACCCCCTCTTCTAACCAGTGTAGTAACAATGAGTGCGATTACATGCACACAATAATTTGATTATTGCGAATAGTCCGATTAACATAATAGTTCATTTAAAACGTTTACATGCTTTGCAAGAAGAACGATTTCCCTAATAATTCTGTTTCCATGGACACATCTGAAATCAGGCTACGTGATGGCACTCTGATAAATGCAGAACATGGGCAATCAAAATAAACCTACTACAGCGAACATGTTATTTTTGGGAAGCATATTTTATTCTAAAAACAACTTTAAGACACATACATTCAATTGTTCTGATCACACTTCACTCGTAAATTTATTTTAACCTTTTTAACTAGGCAAGTCAGTTGAACAAATTCTTATTTACAATAGTGTGCCAAACCGGACGACGGCTGGGGCCAATTGTGCGCGCCGCCCTATGGGACTCCCAATCCACGGCCGGTTGTGATACAGCCTGGAATCGAACCAGGGGGGTCTGTAGTGACGCCTCAAGACTAAGTGCAGTGCCTTAGACCGCTGTTTCGCCACTCGGGAGGCTGGTGCTGGCACATGCGCATATAAATACACCAGCTTAATGCCGATTAAGGTGTTTAACATGTCCCAATCATTTGTAGATTGCGCCCAGTAGCGTATGCTTACTTTGATTTTTGACCCAGTACACCCGATTAAGATAAGCGGAGAGTGAGGGGGTTTGCATGACTAATGCCATAATCACCGCACTACTGCCGTAACAGGTTTAATATTGAATTATTAGTGTGCAAATGGAAGACCCATTTGCGACCAAGCTTCTGACTGATGTATTGAGATGTGCTTCAATATATCACATCATTTTCCTTCCTCATAATCTTGCCATCTATTTTTGTGAAGTCCCTCCTGCAGCAAAGCACCCCCACAGCATGATGCTGCCACCCCCGTGCTTCCACGGTTGGGATGGTGTTCTTCAGCTTGCAAGCTTCCCCCCTTTTCCTCCAAACATACTTGATGTGTCAGGTATGGCCAAACAGTTATATTTTTGTTTCACATCAGACCAAGGGCATTTCTCCCAAAAAGTAAGATCTTTCTCCCCGTATGCAGTTGCAAACCGTAGTCCAGCTTTTTTTATGGTGGTTTTTGGAGCAGTGGCTTCTTCCTTTGCTGAGCGGCCTTTCAGGTTATGTTCGATATGGGACTCGTTTTACTGTGGATATAGATACTTTTGTACCCGTTTCCTCCAGCATCTTCACTGGTCCTTTGCTGTTGTTCTGGGATTGATTTGCTACTTTTCGCCCCAAAGCACGTTCATCTCTAGGAGACAGAGCGCAGTCTCCTTCCCTGAGCGGTATGGCCGGCTGCGTGGTCCCGTGGTGTTTATACTTGCGTGCTATTGTTTGTACAGATGAGCGTGGTACTTCAGGCATTTGGAAATTGCTCCCAAGGATGAACCAGACTTGTGGGGGTCTACAATTTTTTCTGAGGTCTTGGCTGATTTCTTTTTCATTTTCCCCATGGCGTCAAGCAAAAAGCCTGAGTTTGAGGTAGGCCTTGAAATACATCCACGAGTACACATCCAATTGACTCAAATGATATCAGTTAGCCCTATTAGAAGCTTCTAAAGCCATGACATCATTTTCTGGAATTTTTCAAGTCAGCTTAGTGTATGTAAACTTCTGACCCACTGGAGGTGTGATAGTGAATTATAAGTGAAATAATCTGTCTGTAAACAATTGTTGGAAAAATTATCATGTACAAAGTAGATCCGACTTCCCAAAACTATGGTTTGTTAACAAGAAATTTGTAGAGTGGTTGAAAAGCGAGTTTTAATGGCTCCAACCTAAGTGTATGTAAACTTCCGATTGCTTCAATGTTTTACTTATTATGGACTTCGTATGCTTTACATTAGTTATCTTGTTCTTATTAGTTGTTGTTAGTTGTTATTAGTCCCATCCTTCAACTCCACTTTCAACACCTCCCATCTTTCTCGGTTTCTATTTGCCTATATATTTCCTAACCGTACTGTGATGTTTTACCAAAGCTCTGAACCCTTCTATTCTCATTGTTTCTACAGATTGTAAATTGAAAATAATTTTTTTGCTAAAAGTATTATTATATTATTGATCAATTGTACTATGACTTTTCAGATCACCCAGTAATGCTATCTGCAGGGTTAGCTCCCATCCTTTAGCCAATAATAATTTTAAATTGAAAATTCCAAGTTTTGAATCCGGGACGTGGTTTTTGCGTATCAGTTCATAACACTATGCCATGGAATCGGGGTGGCGTCACAAATCTCTTCCCAGCTATTTTGCAATCTATATGGGACGGCTGTCAATCCTTTGGTCCTTAAATGAAACTGGTAATTTTTTATTTATCACAGTTTTCTTTAACCAATTATGTTCTTTAATGGAGGGCAGACAGACAAGTTCCCTTACTTTTTCCCCCTTCCACTTTCCTCTTCCATTTTTTGCGTGTAGGCTGCAATTTGTTTGGTTGTAATTTTGGGTAGAAGCAGACATTTCCATATGTTTTTGTTAGCTGCATGTGCGACATAACTCCACCAGTCCTACCTATGATATCATTTACGAAGATTATCCCTTTTTTAAACATTTTTCAAAAAAATGTTTTCTCAATTTCATATTTGGTTTAACCACAATATTTGTTACATTATTTGTTCTGTCGTTTCTGGAGAATTAAATTGAAATTTGCAACCAACTTTCTATGGGTTGTTTTAGAAATAGTGATATTTGGGAGATGATTGCCTTTTCAAATAACTGAAAGTGAAGAGGTTGTAATCTGAATAAAGGGGAAAAGGCCATTCTTGAACATTAGGTAAGACAATCTTACTAATCTGCTAGAGAACCCAGTTCGGATTTAAGTATAACTTTTGTATGCTGAAACTTTTCAGTGATTGTGGTCTAATGCTTTAATATTTAATAATTTCTGTCCTCGAATTCATATTCATTATATAAATAGCCCGTTAGTTTAGTCTGGCTTGCCGTTCCAAATAAAATTGAATATTTTTTTCTCTTATAATTTAAAAACTATTCGTTAGGTGTAGGCAAGACCATAAGCAAATAGTAAACTAGGATAATACTAAAGAGTTAATCAGGGTGATTTTTCCACAAATTGACAGGTATTTACCTTTCCATGGTAGCAAGATCTTATCTATTTTTGCTATCTTTCTATTAAAATGTCTTCGGAGTAGATCATTTATTTCCTTGATATGTATTCGGTATATCCACATCACCATCAGACCATTGTTATTGGTAACCTACAAGGTAATGTAAAATTGTATTTTTGTGAGTCCAATACGTAATATAGTACATTTATCAGAATTTGGTTGTAATCCAGAGAGGTCAGAAAATGTATCTAGTTTTCCCCCTCTCTGGGGCTGTGGAGGAATTCAAGTCCTGGATTTCTAGTCCTTGATATTATTGTTGGATCTGATTTTAATAGTCCTAACATTTCGATGGCCATAATAAATAGATATGCGATAGTGGACCAACCTTGTTTCACTCCTCTTGACAGTTTAAAACTTCCCGGAATAGGCATTATTTACTATTTTACACCTAGGGTTACTATACATGATTTTAACCCATTTTATAAGAATTTTCCTAAATGTAAGCGCTCCAGGCATTTATATATAAACCCCATGGTACTTTATCAACGCATTTTTAAGGTCTGCTATGAATAGTAGGCCTGGTTTCCCAGATTTTTCATAGTGTTCTATTGTTTCCAGTACTTGCCTTATATTATCTCAATGCTTATCTTCCTATGTAAAAAACCCGTCTGATTAGAATGAATAATGTCCGACAATACCTTTTTTAGTTCTATAAGCTATACATTTTGCTGTTTTTTGCATCCCCAACACTGAAGTGTAAGGGGCCTCCAATTTTTTAATGGACTTGATCTTTATATTTTCCACTTGTATCCTGTTTCAGTAATAATGAAATCAGACCCTCTTCTTTAGTGTCCCATAATTCCACCCTTACAGGGTGGATTAAAACATGCTAATAACGGTCCTCTGAGTATATCAAAAAAGGTTTGATAATTTTGTGCTCCAGGGCCACAATATTGTCAGTGTGACCCCCTCCCCATGTGTTACTGCAGCCAGTGTCACCAGCACTGCCACTACCTGGGTGGGCGTACTCCACCGGCTAGGTACAAGGTCGTCAAGGTTCTCATTAGCAGCTTTGATAATTTCCTTGTATATTATGCTCTCCCATCAGGGGGCTCTGGCTTTGTAGGACCAACCCTGCCAGGCAGGCTCAGAATCTTGAGGGGGCGGTGCTGCTCAAGTAGGTCTCTGACCGCATTTATTTCTCTGTTTAGGCTGCATATTCACAGCAGGTCCATAAAAGAGATGGGAACTTCTCTTTGGTGTATGGGTCGCTCAGGTGGGTGTCTAGGATATAGGGTTGGGGATCGTTCCATCATGATAGGACAATAAAAAAATAGATTAGATGTATACTATATTTAAAAAATGTATATCCCTCATCTACACAAAATTGAAAGCTCTCTCTCACAACCCCTGCTCACAGACACACGTTGGTTCAGGGATAGGCAACCATTTCCTTTCTCACTCACTTAACGCCACACTTTTCCAAACACAAAAACGCACACCACACCTTCCATCACAATACATCCACACGTACCCACATACTGTGCCTTCTATGTCTTCTGTTTGCTATGTTTTTATCTCCACTATGTTGATTGAGTACTTGTGTTCCAATTAGTTGTATTTGAAGATGTATTATTTTGCTTGTTATCTTTTCTTGTAATACCGTCTTATCCCTTTATAAAATACTATAAATACTATGAATGTGCTTTATTATTCCAATCCCTACCATGGCTAGTATTGGGTGTTCCATTATTCGACTCCTCTATTAGAACTTTCAGAATAGCCATGGAGTAATCTTTGTGTCACGGAACATTCGGGTTGTCAACATACAGTTTATCGACAACGAGGGCATCTTTCTCAACTAATGGTTAAGACGTTGGTTTCCAGAGCTGGAGACCAGGGTTCGTATCCCACTAGTTACATACACATGCAGGGTAACACCCCTCCACTCCACGACCCAAGTTAACTCACTTCTCTCCCTGCAGCTTGTTGGTCTTCACTATCAGATCCTGGGTCTGCTCCTTGGCTGCCTGTTGAAACACACAGAGAGACCCATTAGTGAGTACAGTTCTCCACAGTCACCTCAGCTGAAAGCAATTAACAAAATACAGGCTACAAATAATGTCTGTGTCAAGGGCCCGGGTCAAAAGTAGTTTACTATATAGGGAGCTATTAGAGTCTGTTCTGAAAGAGCTTTACAGTAGCTAGATACCTTCAATCAGCTGGTCATCTCTTCACAACAGGTGCTTTACAGTAGCTAGATACCTTCAAATCAGCTGGTCATCTCTTCACAACAGGTGCTTTACAGTAGTTAGCTAGATACCTTCAATCAGCTGGTCATCTCTCCACAGCAGGTGCTTTACAGTAGCTAGATACCTTCAATCAGCTGGTCATCTCTTCACAACAGGTGCTTTACAGTAGCTAGATACCTTCAATCAGCTGGTCATCTCTCCACAGCAGGTGCTTTACAGTAGCTAGATACCTTCAATCAGCTGGTCATCTCTTCACAGCAGGTGCTTTACAGTAGCTAGATACCTTCAATCAGCTGGTCATCTCTTCACAACAGGTGCTTTACAGTAGTTAGATACCTTCAATCAGCTGGTCATCTCTCCACAGCAGGTGCTTTACAGTAGTTAGATTTTTTATTTATTTTATTTTATTTCACCTTTATTTAACCAGGTAAACCAGTTGAGAACAAGTTCTCATTTACAACTGCGACCTGGCCAAGATAAAGCATAGCAGTGCGATAAAAACAACAACACAGAGTTACATATGGGGTAAAACAAAAACAAAAATCAAAAAAATACAACAGAAATACAATTAATATACAGTGTGCAAATTTAGCAAGTTATGGAGGTAAGGCAATAAAATAGGCTATAGTGCAAAATAATTACAATTTAGTATTAACACTGGAATGATGTGCAAGAGATGATGTGCAAATAGAGATACTGGGGGTACAGATGAGCAAAATAAATAACAATATAGGGATGAGGTAGTTGGGCGGGCTAATTTCAGATGGGTGTACAGGTGGGCAGTGATCGGTAAGGTGCTCTGACAACTGATGCCTAAAGTTAGTGAGGGAGATAAGCGTCTCAGCTTCAGAGATTTTTGCAGTTTGTTCCAGTCATTGGCAGCAGAGAACTGGAAGGAATTGCCGACAAAGGAGGTGTTGGCTTTGGGGATGACCAGTGGATATACCCGCTGGGCGTAGACTACGGGTGGGTGTTGCTATGGTGACCAATGAGCTAAGATAAGGCGGGGATTTGCCTAGCAGTGATTTATAGATGGCCTGGAGCCAGTGGTTTGGCGATCGAATATGTAGTGAGGACCAGCCAACAAGAGCGTACAGGTCACAGTGGTGGGTATTATATGGGGCTTTGGAGACAAAACGGATGGCACTGTGATAGACAACATCCAATTTGCTGAGTAGAGTGTTGGAGGCTATTTTGTAAATGACATCAGCGAAGTCAAGGATCGGTAGGATAGTCAGTTTTACAAGGGCATGTTTGGCAGCATGAGTGAAGGAGGCTTTGTTGCGAAATAGGAAACCCGATTCTAGTTTAACTTTGGATTGGAGATTCTTAATGTGAGTCTGGAAGGAGAGTTTACAGTCTAACCAGACACCTAGATATTTGTAGTTGTCCACGTACTCTGGGTCAGACCCGTCTAGAGTAGTGATTCTAGTCGGGTGGGCGGGTGCAAGCAGCGTTCGGTTGAAGAGCATGCATTTTGTTTTACTAGTGTTTAAGAGCAGTTGGAGGCTACTGAAGGAGTGTTGTATGGAATTGAAGCTCGTTTGGAGGTTTGTTAACACAGTGTCCAATGAAGGGCCAGATGTATACAAATGGTGTCGTCTACTGAGGTGGATCTGAGAGTCACCAGCAGCAAGAGCGGCGTCATTGATATACACAGAGAAAAGAGTTGGCCCAGAGAATGAACCCTGTGGCACCCCCATAGAGACTGCCATAGGTCCAGACAACAGGCCTCCGATTTGACACATTGAACTCTATCTGAGAAGTAGTTGGTGAACCAGGCGAGGCAGTCATTAGAGAAACCAAGGCTATTTAGTCTGCCAATAAGAATGCGGTGGTTGACAGAGTCGAAAGCCTTGGCCAGGTCAATTGAAAACGGCTGCACAGTACTGTCTATTATCGATCGCGGTTATAATATCATTTAGGACCTTGAGCGTGGCTGAAGTGCACCCATGACCAGCTCGAAACCGGATTGCATAGCAGAGAGAAGGTACAGTGGGATTCGAAATGGTTGGTGATCTGTTTGTTGACTTGGCTTTCAAAAACTTTTTGAAAGGCAGGGCAGGATGGATATGGGTCTGTAACAGTTTGGATCTAGAGTGTCACCCCCTTTGAAGAGGGGGATGGCCGCGGCAGCTTTCAATCTCTGGGGATCTCAGACGTTACGAAAGAGAGGTTGAACAGGCTAGTAATAGGGGTTGCGACAATTTGGCGGCTAGTTTTAGAAAGAAAGGGTCCAGATTGTCTAGTCCAGATGATTTGTAGGGTCCAGATTTTGCAGCTCTTTTAGAACATCAGCTGTCTGGATTTGTGTGAAGGAGAAGCGGGGGCATGGGCAAGTTGCAGCGGAGGGTGCAGAGCTGGTGGCCGGGGTAGTGGTAGCCGGGTGGAAAGCATGGCCAGCCGTAGCAAAATGCTTGTTGAAATTCTCGATTATTGTAGATTTATCGGGTGGTGATAGTGTTTCCTAGCCCTCGTGCAGTGGGCAGCTGGGAGGAAGTGCTCTTATTTTCCATGGACTTTACAGTGTCCCAAAACTTTTTGGAGTTAGTGCTACAGGATGCAAATTTCTGTTTGAAAAAGTTAGCCTTTGCTTTTCTAACTGCTTGTGTATATTGGTTCCTAACTTCCCTGAAAAGTTGCATATCACGGGGGCTATTTGATGCTAATGCACGCCACAGGATGTTTTTGTGCTGGTCAAGGGCAGTCAAGTCTGAGGAGAACCAGGGGCTATATCTTCTTAGTTCTGTATTTTTGAATGGGGCATGTCTATTTAAGATTGAGAGGAAATTACTTTTAAAGAACAACCAGGCATCCTCTACTGACGGAATGAGATCTATATCCATCCAGGACCTGGGCCAGGTCAATTAGGGAAGGCCTGCTCGCTGAAGTGTTTTTGGGAGCGTTTGACAGTGATGAGGGGTGGTCGTTTGACCGCGGACCGTTAGACGCAGGCAATAAGGCAGTGATCGCTGAGATCCTGGTTGAAGACAGCGGAGGTGTATTTAGAGGGTAAGTTAGTCAGGATGATATCTATGAGGGTACCCATGTTTACGGATTTAGGTTGTACCTGGTAGAGTTCGTTGATAATTTGCGTGAGGTTGAGGGCATCTAGCTTGGATTGTAGGATGGCTGGGGTATTAAGCATATCCCAATTTAGGTCACCAAGCGTACGAACTCTGAGGATAGATGGGGGCAATCAGTTCACATATGGTGTCCAGGGCACAGCTGGGGGCTGAGGGGGGTCTGTAGCCAAGCGGCAACAGTGGGGAGATTTATTTCTGGAAAGGTGGATTTTTTAGAACTAAAAGCTCAAACTGTTTGGGCACAGACCTGGATAGTATGATGGAGCTCTGCAGGCTATCTCTACAGTAGATTGCAACTCCACCCCCTTTGGCAGTTCTATCTAGACGGAAAATGTTATAGTTGGGGATGGAAATTTCAGAATTTTTGGTGGCCTTCCTAAGCCAGGATTCAGACACTGCTAGAACATCAGGTTGGCGGAGTGTGCTAACGCAGTGAATAACTCAAACTTAGGAAGGAGGCTTCTCGATATTTATGTGCCAGAAAACCAAGACTTTTACGGTTACAGAAGTCAATAAATGATAGCTCCATGGGAGTAGGAGTGATACTGGGGCTGCAGGGCCTGGGTTAGCCTCTACATCACCAGAGGAACAGAGGAGGAGTAGAATAAGGATACGACTAAAGGCTTTAAGAACTGGTCTTCTAGTCGTTGGGTACATAGAATAAAGGGGGCAGTTCTCCGGGCGTTGTAGAAAAGATTCAGGGCATTATGTACAGAAAAAGGATATGGAAGGATATGAGTACAGTTCAGGTAATCCTGGGTGTTGGGTAACAATGAAAGAGATAGCATCATTGGAGGCATCGATTGGGACGGTCTCGGCGTGTATGGGGGAACAAAGGAACTATAAGAGACAGTTTGAGAGGGACTAGGGGTTCTACATTGAAATTGTATAATAAGAACTAACCCAAACAGCAATAGCAAGCAAGGCATAATTGACATAGGAGAGAGGCATAAAGCAGTCACGTGTTATTAGAGAGAGCTAAGACACAACTGGAAATAGCGATAACGTTTGGGCTAAGACTAAACAGAAAAAACAGGACAGAGTACCGTGTAAAGGAACAGTCCAGCAGGCATCAGCTGTGCAGCTGAGTGATCATAAGGTCCAGTGAACAGCAATATGTGAGTCCGAGACGGTTCAAATTGGTGCTTCAGCACAGCTAGCAGGGAGCTAGCAGGCTAGCTCAAGGCTAACTGGTGCTTGCTATATGGCAATGGTATCAGCCAGCAACAGGTTGCAGCTAGCTAGCTGGTTGTGATGATCCGGCGCTAGGGTCCAGTGATTCCGGCAGAAAGTCCAATAAGCTATGGGTCGATAGCACGTTGGGTCGAGTAGCTACGCTGTGCAGACTGGCGTCAATTGTCCAGGCTAGCTAGAGCTGGCTGGTGGATAGTGTGGCCACGGACAAAGATGAAGACGCTAACAGTGACTAATAACACGTAGCCATTTAGTTGCAGCTAGCCTAGCTAGGTTGTGATGATCCGGCGCTGGGGTCAGTGATTCCGGCAGAAAGTCCAAATAAGCTATGGGTCGATAGCACGCTGGGTCGATGGCACGCTGTGCAGACTGGCCCGACGAATTGTCAGGCTAGCTAGAGCTGGCTGGTGGATAGGTGTAGGCCACGGACAGTGTGGAGACGCTAACGGTAACTAATAGCAGGGTAGCCAATTCAGATTACGGCTACACACGTTTCAGCTTACGGTTCTTGATGAAAGTTATAAAGGAAATAATAGAATCCCTTTCCACGTTGGGTGAGGCGAGGTTGCAGGAGAGTATATTTAGTTAAAGAGTGAAAGTAAAAAATTTAGAAATATAGACAAAAAAAACAAGAAACGGGATATTTACACAGGACGAAAAATAAAAGCGACCGTACTGCTACGCCATCTTGGAGATACCTTCAATCAGCTGGTCATCTCTTCACAGCAGGTGCTTTACAGTAGCTAGATACCTTCAATCAGCTGGTCATCTCTTCACAGCAGGTGCTTTACAGTAGTTAGCTAGATACCTTCAATCAGCTGGTCATCTCTTCACAGCAGGTGCTTTACAGTAGCTAGATACCTTCAATCAGCTGGTCATCTCTTCACAACAGGTGCTTTACAGTAGTTAGCTAGATACCTTCAATCAGCTGGTCATCTCTCCACAGCAGGTGCTTTACAGTAGTTAGCTAGATACCTTCAATCAGCTGGTCATCTCTTCACAGCAGGTGCTTTGCAGTGAGTAGCTAGGATACCTTCAATCAGCTGGTCATCTCTCCACAACAGGTGCTTTACAGTAGTTAGCTAGATACCTTCAATCAGCTGGTCATCTCTTCACAACAGGTGCTTTACAGTAGTTAGATACCTTCAATCAGCTGGTCATCTCTTCACAACAGGTGCTTTACAGTAGCTAGATACCTTCAATCAGCTGGTCATCTCTTCACAACAGGTGCTTTACAGTAGCTAGATACCTTCAATCAGCTGGTCATCTCTTCACAACAGGTGCTTTACAGTAGCTAGATACCTTCAATCAGCTGGTCATCTCTTCACAACAGGTGCTTTACAGTAGCTAGATACCTTCCAAATCAGCTGGTCATCTCTTCACAACAGGTGCTTTACAGTAGCTAGATACCTTCAAATCAGCTGGTCATCTCTTCACAACAGGTGCTTTACAGTAGCTAGATACCTTCAAATCAGCTGGTCATCTCTTCACAACAGGTGCTTTACAGTAGCTAGATACCTTCAAATCAGCTGGTCATCTCTCCACAGCAGGTGCTTTACAGTAGCTAGATACCTTCAAATCAGCTGGTCATCTCTCCACAGCAGGTGCTTTACAGTAGCTAGATACCTTCAATCTACTGGTCATCTCTCCACAGCAGGTGCTCATGGCCTGGACGTCCTCCTGCACGCTCTCAAGCTCCTAGGAGGAAGCCAAAACATGTCAAATAGACAGTCAGTCAATCAGTCAGTCAGTCAGTCAGTCAATCAGTCAGTCAAACAGACAGTCAGTCAATCAATCAATCAGTCAGTCAATCAGTCAGTCAACCAATCAGTCAGTCAGTCAAACAGACAGTCAGTCAATCAATCAGTCAGTCAGTCAATCAGTCAGTCAACCAATCAGTCAGTCAAACAGACAGTCAGTCAATCAATCAGTCAGTCAATCAATCAGTCAGTCAATCAGACAGTCAGTCAAACAGACAGTCAGTCAAACAGACAGTCAGTCAGTCAACCAATCAGTCAGTCAAACAGACAGTCAGTCAACCAATCAGTCAGTCAGTCAGTCAATCAATCAAGCCTGCAAAGGTTATCAGGGCTTCTTGCAGAATTGAACAAGCAAGTAGCCATCTAGCTATATGTATTACACTGTACCAGTGTCGTAGTAGTCGAGTCCAGGACTCTGACTGATTTTCATGACTTGTGACTCGACTTGTGACTCGACCAATGGTGACTCGGACTAGTGAATTGTATTTGCACTTGAACTGGATATAAAAAAAAGGGGGTTTATGAGCGTGCAGGCTCTATTTTCGGCCCCTGCACCCTACTAAAGGATGTGTGTTTGATCACGCCGACTACTGGAACTGAATCGGCTACCATGATAAGCAGAAAATTAGCAGCGCTGGGTTCTGTTCTCTAGCAGTGGGAAAGACGCTTACCACACCCGGCACACTCGCATACGTCAGCTGGTGAGCTGGTCGGGGGAGCAGCCATGATTGTGGGCAGGCAGGCTCCCTCCAGCTCCGAGAAATCATGGGGCTGGCACGTTGCGCAAGTGACTCCTCTTGCTTCCCCGTAACCACCAGTCACCAGCTTACTATTTAGCTTTTGCCTGGTTAAGAAACACAACCTGCTTTATGAAATTGAAAACACTAGTAGAGTTTAATAGTAAACAACAGTCTAGCTATTTCTCTCTCTCTCTCTCTCCCCTTGAGGAAAGAAAAGTAGGTTGTTGGGCTCCCGAGTGGCGCAGCGGTCTAAGGCACTGCATCGCGGGGTGCTGAGGCGTCACTACAGACCCCCTGGTTCGAATTCCAGGCTGTATCACAAACACGGGCGTGATCGGAGTCCCATAGGGGCGGCGCACAATTGGCCCAGAGTCGTCCGGGTTAGGGGAGGGTTTTGCCTGGGGGAGGGACTTTACTTGGCTCTAGCGACTCCTTGTGGTGGACCGGGCGCCTGCAGGCTAACCTAGGTCGTCAGGTGAACAGTGTTTCCTCCTACACATAGGTGCGGCTGGCTTCCGGGTTAAGCGGGCGGGTGTTAAGAAGCTCGGTTTGGCGGGTCATGTTTCGGAGGACGCATGACTCGACCTTCGCCTCCCGAGCGCGTTGGGGAGTTGCAGCGATGAGACAAGATCGAAATTGGGGAGAAAAAGGGGGTAAAATACACCCAGAAAATGAAACATTTGTCATCTCACTCTAACCTCCCACTTTCCCCACTGCATCCCATAGCCAGTTCTGACAAGTCTCCCTTTAGTTTTCACTCTGCAACAAAAAACCTACACAAATATCTGTGGGCAATTACAAATAAAGTAACTGAGAGCCAGACTTACCACTCATTTATGTGAGGTAGAACTTGCGAGGTAGTGATGAATAGTAAATTAGTTGGGGGGTTTTTATGAGAGCGTGGCAATATACTGCCATCTGGTGGCGACAAGAAACAATTGCATAATAAGACTAGCATAAATTGATGGACTCTTAACCGACTCGTGACTCGACCATTGGTGACTCGACCTTCAGCCATAGGGACTCGTGACTCGAGCACAGGGGACTTGACTAGAGGTTTAGTGACTAGACTACAACACCGCATTGTGCTAGCTAGCGTGAACTGAAGTGCAATGTAATTATACAGCTCAGCTGGTAGAGCACGTCGCTTGTAACGCCAGGGTAGTGGGTTCGATCCCCGGGACCACCCATACACAAAAAATGGATGCACGCATGACTGTAAGTCGCTTTGGATAAAAGCGTCTGCTAAATGGCATATTATTATTATTATTATACCTTTTTAAACGCCGCCGGAAATGACACACCAGGTTTAAAAATGGCAGCTAACATAACTTCCGCCAACATGGCAGTTTGGTCGCTAACTTTATTTCAAATTTCAAAAGGTCCAACCCGATGTAATATCAACTAAATCACGTAATTTGAAGAGATGAAGTCGGATTTAGCTGATTGAAGCACGCACATATTGCTAGCTGATTTCACATATTGCTAGCTGATTTCACATATTGCTAGCTGATTTCACATCATGTACAACAAAGTGCTTTAAAGGCATATGCATTCAGTCCCCTGTAGTCTGAAGTCTAGTTAAACGTTAGCTAGCTAGCTACCTCTTTGACATCTTTAAATATCCTGGCGAACTCTTCGTTGATGTTCAGGCTCCGTCTCTCAATGTCCCCCCGCAGGTTCCGACGGGTCCGAAGACTGTTCTCTGTGAAGAACACCGAGAGAGCCTTCAGAGCCTCCAACATCTCCTACAACACAAGAGGGATGTTATCATTGCGACGTTGGCTAATACTGGATCAGGGATCAGCTAAAGCTGGCAAATAAATGTAGTAGCGCTCGCCAGTTTGTAGTCCTAAAAAACTGAAATGAGTTAGCCATGGTTCGTTGGTCAAAGCCTATGGGGGAAATGAACGTTTTTTTTTGGAGGGGTTTTGGATAAACACCGAAAATAAGGTCTGTGGTTAACACAGGCTTTGGATATCTTGTTCTATGCGATAATATCAGTCAGTTAACATTAACTTTATGAATTATGAAGCTTATGTTCTTGTTTTGATTACATAAATGCTTAAAAATTCACAAAGTGACGTTAGATGATGAACAAAACTTGTACGATTTTACCACAGACCTTATTTTAGGCGTTTATCCAAAAACAACATTCATTTCCCCGTGGCATAGGCTTTGACCAACGAACCATGGCGGAGTTAGCCTCCGTTGCTGCTTATAAAAAGACGTCATTACTAATGGTAAAATTATGGTACAATTAGGAATTAAATATCAAATTAAATACAGAAATCAATTAGCTACTAAGGTTAGCTTGCTAGATAGGAGATCACAAGTGCAATATGCGCTGCTCCTAGCTAGCGTTGAGATTTTACCAGTCATTTGCGTAAATGAAAACTGGGAGGACTCGACTTGGTCTTACCTTGTCATTATCTAGCCTGGTCTCCAGAATTTTATTGAGTTTCCTAGACAGTGGGTTATTCTGCTGAGAAGGCGCATTGCCACTATTTTGAACAGTGGTTTCAGTTGACATTTCGACTTTATTCTCTGCCATTAAACAATCCTCTCCACGTCAACCAGGAAGATGTTTGGTGCGTCGGCAATACATATCCGGGTAGATACACAGACAACAAAGGCAACAATGTTCCGCTTTGTGTAGTGCATCTTTATTACTACCAGTAGTATACTTTATTATTCGATTACAGAGTAACAATGTATGCTGTGTGCATGAACCCCCTTACAAATTATATAATTCATATTGTTTATATAATATGACGTCATAAAGAACCTTATGGTAAACAAAGGAAACACATGGGATTACTTTAAAAAAATAGAAAAGACCAACAGAAATAATCTTGTGAGGGTCTGAAAACCCCACAATGACACAGAATAAATACATTGGATAGCTACAGTAAATTCCAGATATTATTGTATTACATGGTAAAGGAACTGGATTGTGTCCTGCTCCGTGTTCCCTCTAGACATCTCAGAGGGAAACACAAGGTTATGACTTCCAGTGGTCTCTCGCACATTTAGGGTGGGAGGGCCAAGAAACCTGAGGTGGCAGAACGGAGTGCTCGGGTTGGGGTGTAGGGTTTGATCATAGCCTGAAGGTAGGGAGGGGCAGTTCCTCTTGCTGCTCCGTAGGTATGCGCCATGGTCTTGTAGTGGATGTGAGCTTCGACTGGAAGCCAGTGGAGTGGGAGCGGAGGAGCGGGGTGACATGAGAGAACTTGGGACGGTTGAAAACCAGGCGGGCTGCAGAGTTCTGGATAAATTGCAGGGGTTTAATGGCACAAGCGGAGAGCCCAGCCAACAACGAGTTGCAGTAGTCCAGACGGGAGAGGACAAGTGCATGGATCAGGACCTGCGCCACTTCCTGTATGAGGTGGGGTCGTACTCTACGGATGTTGTAGGAGCGAGTCACTGCTTTGATGTTTGCAAAGAACGACAGGTTGTTGTCTAGGGTCACACCAAGGTTATTTGCACTCTGGGAGGGCGACACTGGAGTTGTCAACCGTGATGGTGAGGTATTTGAGCGGGCAGGCCTTCCCCGAGAGGAAGGGCAGCTCCGTCTTGTCGAGATTGAGCTTGAGGTTGTGGGCCGACATCCAAGTTGTGATATCTGCCAGGCACGCAGAGATGCATGTTGCCACCTGGGTGTCAGAATGGGGGTAAGGAGAAAGTAGTTGTGTCATCCGAATAGCAATGATAGGGAGAGACCATGTCAGGAAAATAGCTTATCAAGGTGTCAAGGTCATTGAGGAACTCTCCAAGGGCACCCGGTGGGCGATAGATGACAGATTGAGTGGACAAGTGACAGTGACAGCATTGAATTCAAATGAGGAGATGGACAGGTTAGAGAGTGAGAAAATAGAAAATCTCCACTTAGGAGAAATGAGTAGCCCTGTGCCACCACCACGACAACCAGATGCTCTCAGACTATGAGAGAAAACACAGTCAGGATGAAGAAAGAGATCAACTGGAGTAGCAGTGTTCTCTGGGGTGATCCATGTCTCCGTCAGGGACAAAAGTCAAGGGACTGAAGGGAAGCATAGGCTGAGATGAACTCTGCATTCTTGACCGCAGATCGGCAGTTCCAAACGCTGCAAGAGACCCGGAATTCCATATGGGTTGTGCGCGCAGGGTGCACTAAATTAGAAGGATTGTATGCAAATGTAGCCCAGTTCTGATTTAGAAATAAAGCGTATAAGGAAACTAACGTTGCATTATAATGCCATTCAATTCCACAATCTCAAGTTTCTCAAGGGTTTGTGAGAGAGTTGGAGAGAGAGGGGGAGGGGGAGGAGAGAGAGAGAGAGAGAGAGAGAGAGAGAGAGAGAGAGAGAGAGAGAGAGAGAGAGAGAGAGAGAGAGAGAGAGAGAGAGAGAGAGAGAGATTATACAAGTGGACTATAGACAGAGAGAGGAAGAGACAAAGCGAGAGGGTTTATTACTCCGCCCAAAATCTGTCCACGAAAATAAGACCACGAAGTGAGGAATTTTAGTATGGAGGTCGAATTTGACCAACAAAAAATGGTTAGGTTGTTACGAATATAAGTGGACACACATGGCATTTCAGCAACTTTGAAAAAACTACTTAATATATATGCCTGTTGTTCACATGCGTATCTGCCCTCTCATTGGCTAGAATGGTCCCACCTGATCTCCCTCCTCCCACCTGTCCTTCATCTTTGAGGACATGTTTTTCAAATTGTTAGAGCGGTCACTTGACTATCTTGTCAATATAATAGATCATCTTTGGTATATAGAGCAATATAAATTAGTAATGGCATCTTTATAGGCACTAACAGAGACTAACTCTGCTATGGCTCGTTGACCAAAGCCTATGGGGAAATTAATTAACTTTTTGTAGGCTTTTTGGATAAATGCCGAAAATAAGGTCTGTACTAAACACAGGCTTGGGGAGATTTTATACGTTTTGTTCTATGAGATAATCTTCATCAGCTAACATTCACTTTTTGTGATTTTTTTTAAGCATTTAGACTAATCAAAACAAGTAAAAAGCTAATGATGCGCTATTATGTAAAAAAATGAAAACTACACCTCAGGTCGCATGCCTTTGATGTCTAGCTAAAAGGCTTAGTTTACCTTATCAGACGGACCCCAAAGTCTCCTATGGACAACATAATTCGGGAACCTATAAAACAAACACCATCCCGCTATAGAGATATGGTTGCAGCCTGGAGCAAAACAATATAACGTTACCATCCTTTGCGTTTTATTCTAGCTGGTAAGCAGCCGTTTTAAGCATTTATGTCATTTTAAAAACACAAAAGGCTTCCATAATTCATAAAGGTCATGTTGCCAATGACTGGAACAAATTGCAAAAATCTCTGAAGCTGGAGACACTTATCTCCCTCACTAACTTTAAGCATCAGTTGTCAGAGCACCTTACCGATCACTGCACCTGTACACAGCCCATCTGAAATTAGCCCGCCCAACTACCTCATCCCTATATTGTTATTTATTTTGCTCATTTGTACCCCAGTATCTCTATTTGCACATCATCTCTTGCACATCTATCATTCCAGTGTTAATACTAATTGTAATTATTTTTGCACTATAGCCTATTTTATTGCCTTACCTCCATAACTTGCTAAATTTGCACACTGTATATTATATGTATTTCTGTTGTATTTTTGACTTTGTTTTGTTTTTTACCCCATATGTAACTCTGTGTTGTTGTTTTTATCGCACTGCTTTTGCTTTATCTTGGCCGGGGGCCTGTTGCACAAAACTAGGATAAGGGATTAAGCCAGGATATCTTGGTGATCCTGGCTCAATTGATCCGTAATCGGTTGCACTAAAGATGGATAGGGGGCAGGAGGATATGTTATGGTATAAATTACCATGGAGATTTATTCTGTGGAGCTAGCCTGCTCCAGACCAGGCTAAATTCCAGGATCTATTTAATCTCATCCCTAATGTCCAGTCAGCAGTCACCACAAATGGAAACCAATAGTTATTTCACTGCTCACTATACATTGTTATCACATATAACTAGACCCACTGTCATTATTTAAACGTTTGTGATCATTAATTTCAATGATTTTGGATAAAAAATGATTTTTAGATGATGTTGCTATCATTAGATAATTTTACAGTTTCCCATAGACTATAAGGCTATATATAAAATGATAGAATATTAGGGCCACAGAGGGGAAAAAAACACAAGTCATAATATTGTAACCAGTTGTTTTAAAGGAGGACAGTTGTTAAAATGACAGATGTGGGGCATTTCGTGAAATTGTACTTCAGTATGGTTTCATAAACAAAGACATGCTGATGTGCCAGAATATTAAGTATCACATTGTCATAAGTATCAAAACTGTAAAAACAATATGTGTAGCTTTTCTGCAGAAAGAACCAGCCTCATAAATTTATGACTTTATCCTTTTTCTTCAGTGTGGCCCTAGTACTCGTCATATAAACAAATACACATTCCATATGAATATAAAAACACAATGTAACATTATGTTCCTTTATTGAATAAGGACAAAACAAAGCAGGTAAACCATCAGCTCCTTTCGAAACTGAAGTCACAGTGACTCTACAAGATGGAAAGCACAGAATCCAAGCATATTATACAAAATGATACATACACATTCAAAGGGTCTGTATATAACACACCCTGCATGTCTGCACACTAAAATAAATGCAGGACAAATCCATACACATCAACTGAACAGACAAATGAATGGATGCAGTAGCCTCCCTGCAGCCTTGTATTACACACACAGTATACCGCACAAACATCATAAGAGGCCAAATTCGTAAAAAAACGAACCCAAAAAAAACCCAAATTCCTCTGCCACCGCAGGTTATATTTAACCAAAATTGAAAGCACACATACTAACTAAAATAATTCAACACATATTGGTCCCTCAGCAGCCGACCACTGTCGTCATCAGGAAGATTGCCGGATTGTCCCAGTCCATGGCTGGTGGCACTCTGGGGGCCCTCTCCTTCCTCAGGCAGGCCACATTGTGGAGGACAGCACAAGCCACAGTAATATCACATGCCCTAACAGGGCTGACCCTTAATTTGTGAAGGCAGTGAAAGCGTGCCTTCAGGAGCCAAAGGTCATTTCAACTCCTGGCCCTGGTCCTGGCTGGGCATGGTTGTAGGCCTGCTGTGCTTCCTGGGGGTCTGTGAAAGGTGTCAGGAGAAAAGGCTGGCAGCCATACCCCCTGTCTCCCAGCAACACACCAGAGAATTCACCTGTCAACACAAAATCTCATCATTACTACCTCATAAACACAGTGATATTCTTGACACAGCCATGATGGTTATAAATAGGGGTTGTGTGGCTTACCTTGTGATAGGCACTGATAGATTTCAGAGGCCGAAAGATTCTGGAGTCATGGACTGAGCCAGGCCATTTTGCCACAACATTGCTGATCACACAGTCAGCATTGCAGACCATCTGAAATCATAAGATGAGGAATATTACACCAATCAATGCACATCACTGGCAATGCAGAGTGTTCGTCAATGGACAATATCAAAAAGTTATGTTCACCTGAACATTAATGCTGTGAAAGGATTTCCTATTCACAAAATCGGCCTCATGGGCACCTGAGGGGGCTTTTATCCTTATGTGTGTGCAGTCCATCACCAATGACATTGGGGAAACCTGTCACACAAAGTAATGAGTATCCTACTATGTGTTAACAGTTGTCCTGTAATTTGTAGATCCTCTTACCTGCAATCCTATAGAACTCCTCTTTGATGTCACAGAGTCTTCTGTGGCCAGGGAAGGAGATGAAGACATCTGCTAATGCTTTGATAGCCAGACACACACTCCTTATTGTGCGGCAAATTGTGGCCTTGTTCAGCTGTTCTGCATCCCCCACTGAGTACAGGAAGGCTCCACTAGCAAAAAAGCGCAAGGCCACACAAACCATTTGCTCCACACTCAGTGCATGGCTCCGTGCAGTGCGGTGCTTAATCCTGGGACCCAGTAGTCTGCATAGATACCTGATGCCATCTGCAGAAAACCTGTATCTTTCATATAGATGGTCATCAGGGAAGGCCAGTGGGTCCAACCGGTCCCTGAAGACCCTTTCTCGCCTGAAGGCTCTCCTCAGCACAAGTGCTTCTTCATCCACCACATCTCGCACGAATGGGCATGCCATTGTCAAGAGCAGAAAGGAACACACAATTTTGGGTCTTCATATAGGCTAGTGGCCACACCTGGTGCTGGGGGGGTGGGCAAAAGAGGGCGATGCCTTATAACGATGACTTGGTTGTACTGATTGCTGGGAAAATAAAAAAAACCTTAGAAAGATGCCACCGTCCTGTGTGCTCACAATAAGAGCTCATATGTCATGGCTCACTTGACTTTACGAGAATATACCTAATTTTATTTTGAGCTGTGTCATCTTCTTGGAGCTGGGGGAGGAAAGAAAAATAATGATTAATACATTTGTGTTACAGTTAGCATACAGTGTACATTGAAGGCATATCTCACCCTCCCCTCTCAAGTTTTTTTATTTCAAGGTCCAGTTTCCTAATTGTCCTCTTTTTTATTTCGGACTCCAGTGCAAGATTTTCCATCTTTTTCTTCTTGTACTGAATGTCTATGTCTGCCAGTTCTATTTGGCGCCGGAGGTGGTTGCCATACAACTTTCTGATAGCTTGTGAGCTCTGTGAACACAATACAATTAGCGCAGCTGGAATTTGGCAGGATGTAGTGTCCTTTTATTAATACGCACTATGTTGCCAGGCTGGTTTTCCCACTGTATAGCATCTGGGTCCTGTAAAAGAAATTAGATTTTTTGATTTTGATGAGGACTCCCTCACCATTGTAGAGTAAATAGTACTTTCACAGTCTTAACATGATACCTCATGCCTTCTGGAATCCAGAGATGGTCTCCTCCTCATCATCGTCTCCATCATGTGCTGTTGCTGCTGCACTGGGGCCTTCACCCTATCACATTTAATCGGATTCATATTGAAGCTAGTAGACAAGACATGCCAGGCCTACAGTATGCCTTTGATGGAGTACTCACTGGATCAGCATCGTCTGGTGCTTGTGCTGGTGGCTCTAACAGGAACACAGTGCTGCCAGACACTGCAAGGCAATAGGTAAACCAAAGTCAGACAGTCCAAATTGATTCAATATGAATGTGGTTTGTATCCCATGTAGAGATGGAAGGACATACCTTGAATGAAGCGGGTGGCATCTTGGGAGGAACCTATGCTTGTCTCTTTCCCCCAGGGATCCCCTCTAAGACGGGCCTGCCTTTATTTAGCTCAAGGCCATGTCCTCTGCTGGGGTAAGGTCAGCCTTTGGTGACCCACCACCCCGTGCCTTGTCTGTGGGTATTCTTTTTCACTGCTAAAACAGTACAGACAATGTGTGAGCAGGCACCTTCTGGGTACAATATATGCTTGTGCTTTGTTAAATATTAGTCAGGGACCATACCATTCTGCAGAATGTTCTTGTATTTGATTTTGACCTGCTGCCATGTCCGTTTTGGCCCGTTCATGTTTAATCTACACACACACACACACACACACACACACACACACACATTTAATGGAGTCACACTGCAAAAAAATTACTTGGTATTTTTGTCTTGTTTTCAGTAAAAATATCAAACAATTTATCATAGCTTTATACAGTGTGATGGAGTTACTTTACACAATTTCACTCATATCTGCAGTGCATTTCAATTAAAAATTTAACCGTTTCATAATTACAGTACAACTGCATTTTTTGGAGATGTGAATTAAATATTTGAATTGTAATTGTGATGTTTCAGCGGAGTGGTGAGTGTGTAATTGTGCACTACTTACGCATTCAGGCGGTCTGCAATACTTTGCCACGCTTTTCTCTTTGCTTTATCACTGTGGCGGTGTTGCCTTTCTTCTTAATTATATCTTTTACCTCCTCGTATGCCTCCATGAGGATTTGTGCTTCCGACGGGGAAAAGTACGCGGCTCTAGTTGCCATGGTAAATCAGTTAATCTGTGATCTGTGGCGGGGTCTATTTGAGTGAGCCGTGAGCGCGCACCTATCCAGGATTGGTTTCACCTGGCTTAATGAATCCGTGTCTGCTCATCCTGGCTTGGTCTTTGTGCAACCAATTAAGCCTGGACGCACATGTTTTGGCTTCATTGAGCTCAGCTGAGTCATTTATCCCGGATGTCTTAATTCTACTTTTGTGCAACAGGCCCCGGGTCGCAGTTGTAAATGAGAACTTGTTCTCAACTGGTTTACCTGGTTAAATACAGGTGAAATAAAAAAATATTTAAAAAAAAAATATTATCTCATAGAACAAAACATATAAGATCTCATAAGCCTGTGTTAACCTCAGACCTTATTTTAGGCGTTTATTCCCAAAACCATATTCTTTCCCCATTCACTTTGCATATAGGTATGAACGGCTGAATTAACCCGAGGTAAATAATTTCCGGTTTTTAGGACTACATGCTGGCGAGCTCTATGGCCAACGAACTATGGTAGAAAATGCTAACTCATTTCCGGTTTTTAGAAGTACACGCTGGCGAGCTCTATTCCGAGCCGCACGGCCGCCTCTGGATGGAGGGTTGTGTGATTGATGCTCCCCTCTGGAGCGTGTTTCACAGACTCTCGGCTCACGCCTCCACAAGCTCACAACACTCGGAATGTGGTTACGCGGTTGTCTCCAGCTCCAACTCCAGCCTTTCTCCTTCTCTGCTCACAGCAAGAGAAAATATTTCGGTATTGCCAACTCCTACATTGCTCCTCAACGCTGAAAGTTACAGGTTATTATTTTTTTTTGCCGATACCATTGTCTATTTTGGGGATATTTTTTAATTTGTTTTATTTTTGGTCGATTTGTAAAGTTAGTTTCAGCTTTCGGGTTTTTGGTTTTCTACGCGAATGGGAATTAAGACCAGAGGACTAATCTAACAACCAAGTCTTTCATCATGTAGGCTAAGTGGTCTTTTTATGTGTTACTTTGTCGTGTATTTGGAAAAATTCTTAGATTTGCAGATTGTGTATTCTTTACCCGAGTAGAGTTCAGCTTTGTCACACAGGCTTGTCCCCGTCCCCCACTCTTCACGTCCTGCACGGGCTACTCTGTGCATACCACCATACGGACTTCGGAGTAGCTGGCCATGCTTGATAAATAGCGTATCAAACGTATTTTAATAATCTACTAGGCTAGTGCATAACACATTAGTGTGCGTAAAAATGAAAGGGACAGTCATCGCCTATTCATGATTATTACGGTTTCTTCACCAGAGCATCATCTAACCAGCATTGCAAACCAATAGGCTACACTACACTGGAGACTGGAAACCTAGATTAATAGGAGACTGGAAACCTAGATTAATAGGCTATTGTGAATGTATTATGGGAGGAATATATATATATATTTTTTTTTAAAAGATGAATCCCCTTTGTGTTACATTCTCAATTGTCTTTGATGCTCTTGCGCTCAGTCCTGCGTGCTCTTTCTCTCTGCTTGGTAGAATTCTTCCCATGCAGCAGCTGAAGTTGTCTGTGAGAATGTATTTTAATAAAGTGAGATGCATTGCATTTTTGTAATAGCATATATGATTTAGCCTCTTTTTCATATTTATTTGGAACAGTGTTTGCTCTTGTGAATGATGCCTTCACTTGCTGGTCAGAGCTAGAAAACTCGGACATTTCGACTTGCTAACTCAAATCAAATTAAATTTTTCTACATGCTTCGTTAACAACATGTGTAGACTAACAGTTAAATGCTTACTAATGGGCCCTTCCCAAAAATGCAGAGAGAAAAAAAGAAATTATAGACAAATAATAGCACAACGAATAAATACACAATGATTAACGACAACTTGGCTATATACACAGGGTACCAGTACCGAGTTGATGTGCAGGGGTACGAGGTAATTGAGGTAGATATGTACATATAAACTCACCAAAAAAAGAAACGTCCTCTCACTGTCAACTGCATTTATTTTCAGCAAACTTAACATGTGTAAATATTTTGTATTAACATAAGATTAAACAACTGAGACATAAACTGAAGATCCACAGACATGTGACTAACAGAAATGGAATAATGTGTCCCTGAACAAAGGGAGGGGAGGGGGAGGGGAGGGGGAGGGGGAGGGGGTCAAAAGTAACAGTCAGTATATGGTGTGGCCACCAGCTGCATTAAGTACTGCAGTGCATCTCCTCCTCATGGACTGCACCAGATTTGTCAGTTCTTGCTGTGAGATGTTACTCCACTCTTCCACCAAGGCACCTGCAAGTTCTCTGACATTTCTGGGGGGAATGGCCCTAGCCCTCACCCTCCGATCCAACAGGTCCCAGACGTGCTCAATGGGATTGAGATCCGGGCTCTTCGCTGGCCATGGCAGAACACTGACATTCCTGTCTTGCAGGAAATCAAGCACAGAATGAGCAGTATGGCTGGTAGCATTGTCATGCTGGAGGGTCATGTCAGGATGAGCCTACAGGAAGGGTACCACATGAGGGAGGAGGATGTCTTCCCTGTAACGCACAGCGTTGAGATTGCCTGCAATGACAAGAAGCTCAGTCCGATGATGCTGTGACACATCGCCCCAGACCATGACGGACCCTCCACCTCCAAATCGATCACGCTCCAGAGTACAGGCCTCGGTGTAAAGCTCATTAGTTCGACGATAAACGCAAATCCGACCATCACCCCTGGTGAGACAAAACCGTGACTCGTCAGTGAAGAGCACTTTTTGCCAGTCCTGTCTGGTCCAGCGACGGTGGGTTTGTGCCCATAGGCGACGTTGTTGCCGGTGATGTCTGGTGAGGACCTGCCTTACAACAGGCCTACAAGCCGTCAGTCCAGCCTCTCTCAGCCTATTGCGGACAGTCTGAGCACTGATGGAGAAATTGTGCGTTCCTGGTGTAACTTTCGGGCAGTTGTTGTTGCCATCCTGTACCTGTCCCGCAGGTGTGATGTTCGGATGTATCGATCCTGTGCAGGTGTTGTTACACGTGGTCTGCCACTGCGATACGATCAGCTGTCCGTCCTGTCTCCCTGTAGCGCTGTCTTAGGCGTCTCACAGTACGGACAGTGCAATTTATTGCCCTGGCCACATCTGCAGTCCTCATGCCTCCTTGTAGCATGCCTAAGGCATGTTCACGCAGATGAGCAGGGACCCTGGGCATCTTTCTTTGGTGTTTTTCAGAGTCTGTAGAAAGGCCTCTTTAGTGTCCTAAGTTTTCATAACTGTGACCTTAATTGCCTACCGTCTGTAAGCTGTTAGTGTCTTAACGACCGTTCCACAGGTGCATGTTCATTAATTGTTTATGGTTCATTGAACAAGCATGGGAAACAGTGTTTAAACCCTTTACAATGAAGATCTGTGAAGTTAATTTGATTTTTTATGAATTATCTTTGAAAGACAGGGTCCTGAAAAAGGGACGTTTCTTTTTTGCTGAGTTTAGGTAGAGATAAAGGGACTAGGCAACAGGATAGATAATAAATAGTAACAGCAGCTTATGTGATGAGTCAAAAGAGTTAGTGCAAAAAGGGTCAAAGCAGATAGTCCGGGTGGTTATTTGGTCAACTTTTTAGCAGTCTTATGGCTTGGGGGTAGAAGCTGTTCTGGGTTCTGTTGGTTCCAGACTTGGTGCATCGGTACCGCTTGCCGTGCGGCAGCAGAGGAACCAGTCTATGACTTGGGTGGCTGGAGTCTTGACAATTTTTAGGGATTCCTCTGACACCGCCTGGTATAGAGGTCCTGGATAGGGGTGTGCCGAGTAGTCGATGGTAGACGGTGGTTGGCATGTCACCGACAGCGATGAGAAATCCTATAGGGAGGGAGTCCATATAGGCTTTCTCATCGTTGTCGGTGATCAGCCAACCGCCGTCGTGTCGTCAGCAAACTTAATGATGGTGTTGGAGTCGGGCACGGCCACAGTCGTTGGTGAACAGGGGTACAGGGGGACTGAGCACGCACCCATGAGGGGCCCCGTGTTTCAAGTTTCAGTTTTATTAGTCGTAGCCTACGGGATACACATGGTCAACTAAATGTCTTCACCACCTGACGGAGCAATTCCCAGATAGGCCATGATGCAACCCGGTCAGCACGTTCTCGATGGTGCAGTGGTAGTGTTTGGAGAGAACCGGGCGGCATGCCGGACCCAGGGTGGCATGCCTTAGGAAGCAGAGGCGTTGTTGGTGTTGGTGGTGGATATTGTTGTTCCCATGACAAGTCCTCGGTGATGTGGATGTCGAGGAACTTAAAACTTCGTGACGCTCTCTCTACTATAGTCCTGTTGATGTGGATTGGGGCATGTTCCCTCCTCTGTTTCCTGAGGTCAACAATCAACTCCTTTTATTTTGCTGATGTTCAGGGGAGAGGGTTGTTGTCATGACACCACAATGCTAGTTCACTTACCTCCTCCCTATAGGCTGACTCGTCGTTGTTCGTTATTAGGCCTACAACCGTGGTGTCATCATCAAACTTGATGATGGAGTTGGTGTCAGTGCAAAAGCCATGCAGTCGTGGGTGAACAGGGAGTACAGCAGAGGACTGAGCCCCTGGGGCCCTGAGTTAAGAGTCAATGTGAGGTGGTGTTGTTGCCAATCCTCACAGCCTGTGGTTCTGCTCAGCAGAAGTCCAGTATCTAGTTGCAGAGGGTGGTGTCCAGACCCAGGGCTATGAGCTTGGTGTCGAGCTTGGAGGGAACAATAGAGAGTTGAAGGCTAAATCGTAGTCAATGAACAGCATTCTCACTTAGGTGTTCCTCTTGTCCAGGTGTTTTACGGCCGTGTGAATAGTGGTGGAAATTGTATCTTCCATGGATCTGTTGGAGTGGTAGGCATATTGGAGTGGGTCCAGTGTGCCTGGCATGATGGCCTTAATGTGGGCCATGACCAGCCTCTTCAAGCAGTTCATGATGACCAAGGTGGCGCAGGCGATAGCCATTGGGCATGTCACCATGTTTTCTTGGGCACTGGGACGATGGTGGTCTCCTTAAAGCAGGTGGGGACTACAGCCTGGGACAGGGACAGATTGAAGATGTCCAGAAGTTGCCCGCCAGCTGTTCAGCACACACTCTGAGCCAAGGATGCTATCTGGGCCGGCGGCTTTGTGAGTGTTCACTCTTTTTGAGTTTTCCTCAAGTCAGCCTCGGAGAGTGAAAGCACCTGGTCGTCCGGAACAGCAAGAGTCTTCCTGGATGTCTACGGTATTGTCTGCCTCGAAGCAAGCATAGATTGTGTTAAGCTTGTCTGGGAGGGGGGCTTCGAGTGGGCACCGCACAGCTGATTTGCCTTTGTAGTCTGTGATAGTCTGTAGTCCATGCCCATGCAACGTGAGTCTGAGTTGTCGAACATCAATTCAAGTTTGAGTCTGTATTGTCTTTTTGGATTTGCGGAGCTCGTACCTGCTTGCCTTGTACGAGTCATCAGTGTTCGCTCTGCTGACATTGACTGCTGCAGTACGGGCTCTCAGCATGGTACGGATATGGTTGGGGTATGCCCGGATTGTTATTGTGGGTACAACATCATCAACACATTTCCTAATGAAGTCTGTGGCTGACGATGTATATTCTACAATGTTGATGGAGGAGTCCTGGGTGGATGAATCTGAACATATTCCAATCGGTATTCTCAAAACAGTCCTGCAGCATTGAGTCTGCCTCCTCTGTCCAGCGCCTCACTATTCTCTGTGTTGGTGGCTTCCTCCTTGAGTTGCTGCTTGTAGACGGGGAGTAGGAACAGAGAGACATGATTGGCCGATGTGGGGGCAGGGAGTGCGCCAGAAGATGTTTGTGTATACATGGTCAACTATCCTGAATCCTGTTGTCGCGGCAGAATACATGTTGGTGATATTTTGGGAAAATTTGTTTTAGACAGGCTTGGTTAAAGTCACAGCGACAATAAAGACTGCTTACGGGTGAGAGGATTTTTGCTGGCTAATGATCTTGTACAGTTCTCTAAGAGCCGTCTTGGTGTTTGCTTGTGGCGGTATGTACACAGCTGTGATAATAACAAAAGTGAATTCCCTTGGCATATAGTGGGGTCTGTATTTTAGCATCAAAACTCCAGGTGAACAGGAGCTCCAGATGTTTTCAACTTCTGTACACCAGGAATTGTTCCCCCCCGACTCTTACCAGAAGCCGCCGTTCAATCCATTTGGAATATTGAGAAGCCTTCTGGTTGAATAGCAGAGTCGAGTGTATGGTCCGTAAGCCACGCCTGAGTAAAAACAAAGACACAGCAATGGCCTTCTGCGATTGAAGCCTTGCTCTGAGTTAACATAGTTTATTTTCCATTGATTGGACATTAGACATCAGGTTACTAGGAAGAGGAGGCAGTGTAGCCCGTCTTTTTCAGCCTAGCTTGGAGTCCCCCTTTGTAGTGGGCGTTGCCTTGGTCATCTCGGCCGGAGCAACAGGTAATCCCCACTGTGCGGGGAACAAAGGAGCGACTGTTGTATTCAGATCTGGGAGGCTGAGAGATCAGTGTGTAGCTTCCGATTCATGATCCAGAAGTGTTTGTCGGTTATAGGAAATGATTGCACGAACATTCTGAGCAAACAAAATAAAAATTAACTTTAAAAAAAGCAAGTTGAGCAGGAACCGGTATGGCGCTCGCTCTTCTCAGCGCTGCCATCTTATCCATGCTGAGGGTCATGCGGATGCTGTTGCCTTCCCTCATCACCTTGGGGCGGCCCCGTCAGGAAGTCCAGGATCAGTTGCAGAGGTGAGGTGTTTAGTCCCAGGGTCCTGAGCTTAGTGATGAGCTTGGAGGGCACTATGGTGTTGAACACTGAGCTACAGTCAATTAACAGCATTCTCACATAGGTGTTCCTTTTGTCCAAGTGGGGGAGGGAGCATTGTGGAGAGCAATACAGATTGCTCCATCTGTGGATCTGTTGGGGGCGGTATCTGCGAGTGGAGCGGGTCCAGGGTGTCTGGAATGATGGTGTTGATGTGAGCCATGACCAGCCCTTTAAAGCATTTCATGGCTACAGATGTGAGTGCTACGGGGCAATAGTTATATAGATAGGTTACTTTGGCGTTCTTGGGCACGGGGACTATGGTGGTCTGCTTGAAACGGGGGTATTACAGACTGGGTCAGGGAGAGGTTGAAAATGTCAGTGAAGACCGTGTCAGCTGGCCAGCACATGGCTGAGTACGTTCACCAACGCGCCTTGTGAATGTTAACCTGTTTAAAGGTCTTACTCACATCGGCTACGGAGGCGAGATCACACAGTAATCCCGGAACAGCTGGTGCTCTCATGCATGGTTCAGTGTTGCTTGCCTCGAAGCGAGCAGATGGCTTTTAGCTTCGTCTGGTAGGCTCGCGTCACTGGACCTCGCGGCTGGGTTTCCCTTTGTAATCCTTGATAGTTTGCAAGCCCTGCCACATCCGACTAGCGTCAGAGCAGGCGTAGTAGGATTCAATCTTAATCCTGTATTGACGTTTTGACTGTTTGATGGCTCATCGGAGGTCGTAGCGGGATTTCTTATAAGCGTCCAAGATTAGTGTCCCGCTCCTTGAAACTAGGTGTAGTTATACATGTGCCGCGTTCAACCAGTTAGTAAGTTGTACATTTCAGAGTTTCCAAGTTCCGACTAGCACGTGAACGTGGCATGAATGCTGTTCTAGCCTACACTGTTAAAATTAAGTGTTTTGTAACACTAAAACTAGTGGCAACTGAGCTGCCACCAACGTTAAGGATACATTAACTTTTTACATTTTAGTCATTTAGCAGACGCTCTTATCCAGAGCGACTTACAGTTAGTGAGTGCATACATTTTCATACAAAACCTTAACTTAGCTGGAGTTTCAAAAAAATTTCGGCACTCAGCAAATTTCAGGTCTGCTGAGCGCAAACTTGAACATTGTGAAAATTCTGTGCAACTTCCAGCGTGCATTCACTGTGAACACTGATATTGTACTCGCTGTAAGTTACAGTTTCAGACGGTGGTCAGGTAGGCTACTGTGGATGATCATAATGACCAGTGTGGCCTACCATAAAAAAACAATGGAGAAAATGCATCCCATAACATTTTAACATGGAAATAGCTGTTCTATCATTCAGACTACAGTAGCAGCCAATGTGTGGTGTTCCACGAGACTTTTGAGAAAAAAACATGCAGGGCTTGACATTAACCTGTTTATCCACTTGTCCTTCAGACAAGGTGGTGACTGAAAATGTTGTTGTGGTGTTTGATTCAAGAAACCACTTTACAAAATAAAATGCATTATTATTCCCAAAACCATTATTACAGAGAATCAGACAAATTATGCTACTCTCTGCTTATTGGCTACTTAGCTTATTCAAGCTTGTCTCAAAATACAACACTAACCCCTTTTAAGACAAAAAAAAAAAACGTATTACCCGACTCGCTTTTCAAAGATGTCTTGTGCTCTTCTAAGAAGAAATTGCTGACTACAAATGATCTATAACTGGGCTAATAACTCACTAACTAGACAAAGGATATTAACAAATATGCACATGTGGCTACATGCAGCTCTCGCTTTGATCTAAAAACAAGCTCATCTACTCAAGACCGCTCACAGTCCAGTTCAAAGTGAATGGCACAGATCCATTATGGCAATGGTCTATTTGCATATAGGCCTGCTGCAGCTCTGATTGGTTAATGGCGCACCGGTCTGTATAGAGTACGGGCCTGAGATGTGCCTGTCAATGCAATAGAATCATACTCCCAAGCGTTCCGCCTACAACAAAATCTCTTGCATAGTTTGTTTAGTTTCGGTATGTTGCATTGAAAGTGGCTAATATTGATTCGATCACAATTCCCACAGTAAAGGGAAACGTTGATAGTGTTAACTAATAATAATAATAATATGCCATTTAGCAGACGCTTTTATCCAAAGCGACTTATAGTCATGTGTGCATACATTTTTGTGTATGGGTGGTCCCGGGGATCGAACCCACTACCCTGGCGTTACAAGCGCCGTGCTCTACCAGCTGAGCTACAGAGGACCACAGGGGAAAACTCTAGAGAGTTGAGTGAAGTTCAATCTCGTGCTTCTCTATGCGGGCTGATATTTTTCTAATGCACATAGCTTAGAGGGAATATTGGTTATGGGACAGATTTGAGGTGTATTGAAACATTCCTCCTAAGGTGTTCTGGAACATGACATGATGTGTTGTAACGCCACTTAATCAAGAGTTGCGCAACACCTTGCAGAAGACTGGGAGCACTAACACGGAAAAGGTTGAAAACACTATTTTGGTGTTTCCAGTCCTGTCTAGTGCAGAATTATATCCCTTCTTCTGGAGTTTCTAAACACTGTAAATGGGAGTCCCTCTTTTTGAATATTCCCTGCTCTTATATGGTGTGCCGGTAAACTCCTCATTGGTAATTCCAAATGGTCTAATGTACAGATTTAAGCTCAAACAAAGGATACGAAAAATAGATAGTTTTGTGAAAATACTAATTAATAAGTTGGTCCTTGGTTAATAATTAATCAGTACAAAATTATTTTTTCGAGACATGATTTTTGAAGCTTCAAATGCTTTATCTTTTCTTTGAAAATTTATCAAATAACAACATAGCATTAACAGGTCTTTCACATGTTCATATTGATAAAGTAAGACAGTTCAAAGATCTGTAAGGTATTTATCATAGTCATATTCTTGGAAATCAAGGGAAATATGGCATTATTTTTCACATTCATGAAAAAAAAAAAATACAGGCAATGACTGCTAATGTTAGCAGTAGAACTCATAAAACACTTGTACACAACTTCAGTTTTGTACAATGTGATCCACCAGTCATCCATTATGCTAATGTCTCTGACCTGAGTCTTTTTACTCAGATGATGGTACATTTTTACATTTACATTTTAGTCATTTTAGCAGACACTCTTATCCAGAGCGACTTACAGTTAGTGAATACATTTTTTTTTTTTATACTGGCCCCCCCGTGGGAAACGAACCCACAACCCTGGCGTTGCAAACGCCATGCTCTATCAACTGAGCTACATCCCTGCCGGCCATTCCCTCCCCTACCCTGGACGACGCTGGGCCAATTGTGCGCCGCCCCATGAGTCTCCCGGTCGCGGCCGGCTGCAACAGAGCCTCGATTCGAACCAGGATCTCTAGTGGCACAGTTAGCACTGCGATGCAGTGCCTTAGACCACTGCGCCACTCAGGAGTACGTGGAAGGTTGTTCAAATGTATTGAATCACAGTACAGTTAGATTATATGATTGACAGTTGGCGGTTCATTTGGCATTAGTCTGTGATCCTTGTCTTGATTGGCTGTGGCTAGGATTGGCCAGCCTGTGGGCAACGTAGTATGTGTGTATATATATACATATATATGTTTTGTGCAGGGAGAGACATTAGTATTATTACTATTCTATAATTAAGTTATTCACTGCTTTAATATGAATACATTGCAATATGAATACACTGTACAATGATTAAACATATCAATAGCAATATGCAAAATGCATATACATGAATGAAGCAATATTATTGTCAAAAGTGGCATGCAGTAACAGATGTGGTAAGCTAGAGCAGCTTAAAATGGCAGTGGCTATTTACTGTAGCATATAGCATGTGGTGTGGTAGGCCAAAGCTAGAGCAGGCTAAAATGGCAGTGGCTATTTACTGTAGCATATAGCATGTGGTGTGGTAGGCCAAAGCTAGAGCAGGCTAAAATGGCAGTGGCTATTTACTGTAGCATATAGCATGTGGTGTGGTAAGCCAAAGCTAGAGCAGGCTAAAATGGCAGTGGCTATATAGTGTAGCATATAGCATGTACACCACATGCTATATGTAGGCTAGAGCAGGCTAAATTGGAAGTGGCTATTTACTGTAGCATATAGCATGTAGGGCAACCATCAAACAATATATAAAGCTAGTAGGCAAACAAACCACCAGTATTATGAAGAAAAACAGGCCTTAATTTGCAAGCAAATGACATTGTGTCAACGAATAACTACATGTAGCATCAAGAAAACTGATCAATGAGTCAAAATGGCTGTTTGACTTGGACTATCAGTATACAGCGACCATTAGCAGTGAATTCCTTTTCTGTTTCCTTCTTCAATGTAATAATTTTTTTTACTTATGTTGTCATTGACGCACACTTTCTTGGATTGTTTTGGAGAGTTTCACCTGAGTGTTTGGTGTGCTCTGTCCTGTCTGAGTTCGTGACAAGAATGCAGGGGAGTTTGTATACTTGATCATAGAGTTTGCTAGAAGGCACACCTGACAAGAATTCCCACTCTCCATGCTCCAGATTGGGGGGAATTCTGAGCAGTGCGGCAGCACAATGTTTGAAGTTCACATTTTTAGCCTTTAATCTAAACATGTGTCTTCTGATATGTTGCCCAAATTCCTCGTACGGTATGTGGCTGTGTGGTGGAATTCCAAATAAATGTGCCCTTCTTATTGCCCCAAAAGTCGGGGGTTCAATTCCCGCTTCCGTTTGTCCCACTTTCACTCCTTCTCTGTCTCCTCCTGTTTCTTAATCTGTCTAAACAATGCAAAGAAACAAAAATAAGGGAGGGATTATTGTAACATCATTTATAATCTCACAATGGGCCTGGTAACTGTAGCCTATAACTAGTGTTGTCATCTACCCTAGGAAAAGTATTCAATTCCCAGTGTCTTCTTTAAAGTGTTAATTAAAATATTCTCTGAAAATCATCGTCAATCAATATTTACGCAAAACCATTGGAACTTGAAAACCATTTATTGATTGAGAGACACAGTCTCTGATTGAGAGACACACTTTTTACAGATTTTATCGCAGGTGCAGTGAAAATGCTTGTGTTCCATGCTCCAACAGTGCAGTAATATCTACATTTAGCAGACGCTCTTATCCAGAGCGACTTACAGTTAGTGAATACATATATATTTTTTTTATACTGGCCCCCCGTGGGAATCAAACCCACAACCCTGGCGTTGCAAACGCCATGCTCTATCAACTGAGCTACATCCCTGCCGGCCATTCCCTCCCCTACCCTGGACAACGCTGGGCCAATTGTGCGCCGCCCCATGGGTCTCCCAGTCGCGGCCAGCTGCGACGGAGCCTGGATTTGAACCAGGATCTCTAGTGGCACAGTTAGCACTGCGATGCAGTGCCTTAGACCACTGCGCCACTCAGGAGACAATATTAATCCAAAAGTTATAAAAGAACAAGAAATTAAAACTTATCAGAATGAGCTTTTTGTGTTTTGATGCCTTTTGCATCCACTGAAATTTGGCAGTACGTTCAATCGGCCTCACAACCGCAGACCACGCCAGCCCAGGACCTCCACATCCAGCTTCCTCACCTCCAGGATCGTCTGCGGAGGGGTTTGGGGGGTGGGATTCTTGCTGAGGAGTATTTATGTCTGTAATAAAGCCCTTTTGTGGGGAAAAACTCATTATGATTGGCTGGGCGTGGCTCCCCAGTGGTTGGCCCTGGCTGCCAAGTGGGAGGGCCTATGCCCTCCAAGGCCCACCCATGGCTGCACCCCTGCCCAGTCATGTGAAATCCATAGATTAGGGCCTCATTTATTTATTTCAATTGACTGATTTCCTTATATGAACTGTAACTCAGTAAAATCTTTGAAATTGTTGCATGTTGCGTTAATATTTTGGTTCAGTATATCGTAACACTTACATTGGGTTTACATTCAAACACCAGATCTCATCTTAGGTGCACTACTTTTCATGGTTTCACTACACAATGATGGTGTTTTGAGTCTATTTTAACAGTGTACTCTCTCTCTCTCTCTCTCTCTCTCTCTCTCTCTCTTTCTCTCTCTCTCTGTCTCTCTCTGTCTCTCAATGTCTCTCTCTGTCTCTCAATGTCTCTCTCTCTCTCTCTCTCTCTGTCTCTCTGTCTCTCTCTGTCTCTCTCTCTCTCTCTCTGTCTCTCTCAATGTCTCTCTCTCTCTCTCTCTCTCGTCTTTCTCTCTCTGTCTCTCTCTCTATCTCTCTCTCTGTCTCTCTCAATGTCTCTCTCTCTCTCTGTCTCTCTCTCTCTCTCACACACTCACTCTTCGCAGGGGTCAGAAGTCAGTCAGTACGTGGGGAGAGACAGAGACATGGTGGTAATCTAGGACCCGTGGTGGAGTCAAGGACACAACAAAAGCAAAATCTCCCTCTCAACTCTGTGAATCCTACCTAAACTGCTTTTAGTCTATTCTGGCAACCTAGTGTTCTAGTTATATAATAGTGAAGTTGTGACCCCCCATCAACAACCATGGCCTCCAGCCTGACCTGTGCCGGTGTAATCTGGACCCTCCTTTCCCTGCTCTGTGCCGCGGCCTCCTGCGTTGGCTTCTTCATGCCTTACTGGCTACTCGGTTCCCAGATGGACAAGCCGGTCTCGTTCGGCACCTTCCGCCGTTGCTCGTACCCGGTGCGTGATGAGGAGAACCAGGCCACGGTGATACTGGAGCAGTGTGGGCGCTATGCCTCCTTCCAGGGGATACCTAGTCTGGAGTGGAGGATCTGTACGGTGGTGACGGGGGTGGGCTGTGGTCTGCTGCTCCTGGTGGCCCTCACAGCCCTCATGGGATGTTGCATCTCTGACCTCATCTCCAGGACCATCGGACGCGTGGCCGGGGGTATACAATTCGTTGGAGGTGAGTCAGTCTGTTCACTACTGTTTTCTCTGTTTACTAAAGGTTAAATGCTAAAGGTTCTCTACCTTCTTAAGGCTCTATACTTATTTGTTCTCTCACAGTGAGTCAGTCCACTAACAACTGATGTCTGTTTACATTAGAACCTATAGTGAATGGCGTCAGGTTCTGTATTAGCCCCGCCCCCCTCCCCAGTTCTTTACGGTGTGAGGTTACCCGAGACTAGCTCGCTACCTTCAGTTGACCCCATGACCCCAGAACTCCCTCAACTCCCCACAGACTGTTGTGATTCAATGGTTCAACTGAGAAGTTATACCCTTTCCTCTTTTCTCTCGCTGTATCCTTCAGAGTGCCTTTGTGAAGAAGAATCGTATTAAATAAAGTCGTAGTCAATCAATCAATCAATCAAATGTATTTATAAAGCCCTTTTTACATCGGCAGATGTCACCAAAAAGCTTATACAGAAACTCAGCCTAAAACCCCAAACAGCAAGCCATGCAGATGTAGAAGCGTGGTGGCTAGGAAAAAACTCCCTAGAAAGGCAGGAACCCTAGGAAGAAACCTAGAGAGTAACCGGGCTCTGAGGGGTGGCCAATCCTCTTTCTATTCTGGTTAGAGCCAGTTTGCGCTGTTCTGTGAAGGGAGTAGTACACAGCGTTGTACGAGATCTTCAGTTTCTTGGCAATTTCTCGCATGGAATAGCCGTCATTTCTCAGAACAAGAATAGACTGACGAGTTTCAGAAGAAAGTTATTTGTTTCTGGCCATTTTCATCCTGTAATCAAACCCACAATTGCTGATGCTCCAGATACTCAACTAGTCTCAAGAAGGCCAGTTTTATTGCTTCTTTAATCAGCACAACAGTTTTCAGCTGGGCTAACATAACAGCAAAAGGGTTTTCTAATGATCAATTAGCCTTTTAAAATGATAAACTTGGATTAGCAAACACAACGTGCCATTGGAACACAGGACTGATGGTTGCTGATAATGGGCCTCTGTACGCCTATGTAGATATTCCATTAAAAATCAGCCGTTTCCAGCTACAATAGCAATTTTCAACATTAACAATGTCTACACTGTATTTCTGATCAATTTGATGTTGTTTTAATGGAGAGAAAAACATGCTTTTCTTTTGAAAAAAATGACATTTCTAAGTGACCCCAAACTTTTGAACGGTAGTGTATATGTTGAAGAGGGTGGGGCTTAAGCTGCATCCCTGTCTCACCCCACGGCTCTGTGGAAAGAAATGTGTGTTTTTTGCCAATTTTAACCGCACACTTGTTGTTTGTGTACATAGATTTTATAATGTCATATGTTTTTCCACTAACACCACTTTCCATCAATTTGTATAGCAGACCCTCATGCCAAATTGAGTCAAAAGCTTTTTTGAAATCAACAAAGCATGAGAAGACTTTGCCTTTGTTTTGGTTTGTTTCTTTGTCAATTAGGGTGTGCATGGTGAATATGTGGTCTGTCGTACGGTACTTTGGTAAAAAGCCAATTTGACATTTGCTCAGTACCTTGTTTTCACTGAGGAAATGTACGAGTCTGCTGTTAATGATAATGCAGAGGATTTTCCCAAGGTTGCTGTTGACGCATATCCCACGGTAGTTATTGTGGTCAAATTTGTCTCCACGTTTGTGGATTGGGGTGATCAGTCCTTGGTTCCAAATATTGGGGAAGATGCCAGAGCTAAGGATGATGTTAAATAGTTTAAGTATAGCCAATTGGAATTTATGGTCTGTATATTTTATCATGTCATTTAGGATACCATCAACACCACAGGCCTTTTTGGGTTAGAGGGTTTGTATGTTGTCCTGTAGTTCATTCAATGTAATTGGAGAATCCAGTGGGTTCTGGTAGTCTTTAATAGTTGATTCTAAGATTTGTATTTGATCATGTATATGTTTTTGCTGTTTGTTCTTTGTTATAGGGACAAAAAGATTGGAGAAGTGGTTTATCCATACATCTCCATTTTGGATAGATAACTCTTCGTGTTGTTGTTTGTTTTGTGTTTTCCAATTTTCCCAGAAGTGGTTAGAGTCTATGGATTCTTCAATTACATTGAGCTGATTTCTGACATGCTGTTCCTTCTTTTTCCATAGTGTATTTCTGTATTGTTTTAGTGATTCACCATATTGAAGGCATAGGCTCAGGTTTTCTGGGTCTCTATGTTTTTGGTTGGATAGGTTTCTCAATTTCTTTCTTAGGTTTTTGCATTCTTCATCAAACCATTTGTCATTGTTGTTAATTTTCTTAGGTTTTCTGCTTGACATTTTTAGATTTGATAGGGAAGCTGAGAGGTCAAATATACTGTTTAGGTTTTCTACTGCCAAATTTACACCTTCACTATTACAGTGAAATGTTTTGTCCAGGAAGTTTTCTGAAAGGGATTGAATTTGTTGTTGCCTAATAGTTTTTTGGTAGGTTTCCATACTACTTTCCTTCCATCTGTAGCATTTCTTAATATTATTCAGTTCCTTTGGCTTTGATGCCTCATGATTGAGTATTGCTCTGTTCAAGTAGACTGTGATTTTGCTGTGATCTGATAGGGGTGTCAGTGGGCTGACTGTGAACGCTCTGAGAGACTCTGGGTTGAGGTCAGTGATAAAGTAGTCTACAGTACTACTGCCAAGAGATGAGCTATAGGTGTACCTACCGTAGGAGTCCCCTCGAAGCCTACCATTGACTATGTACAGTACATACCCATCGTGTGACAGAGCTGCAGGAGTTGACCCGTTTTTGTTGGTTATGTTGTCGTAGTGCCTAGGGGGGCATATGTGGGAGGGAATGCTGTCACCTCCAGGTAGGTGTTTGTCCCCCTGTGTGCTGAGGGTGTCAGGTTCTTGTCCAGTCTCTCGCTCTGTGTCTCTCTCTGTCTTTCTGTCTCTTTCTTGCTCTCTCTCTCTCCATCTCTCTCTCGCTCTGTGTGTGTCTCTCTCTATGTCTTTCTACACTGTGCTCTGTTGGCACTGGGGGCCACTTATCTAAACACTAGACTGGAAACTTTGGTGTGGACACGGTTCTCCTCTTCTGGTGTTCCCCTGTCCTATTGGGGGGTGGATCTGAGCTCTCTCTCTCTCTCTCTCTCTCTCTCTCTCTCTCTCTCTCTCTCTCTCTCTCTCTCTCTCTCTCTCTCTCTCTCTCTCTCTCTCTCTCTCTCTCTCTCAATTTCAATTTAAGGGCTTTATTGGCATGGGAAACGTATGTTAACATTGCCAAAGCAAGTGCTCTGCTCCGCGCCGCTGGTGTAAGACGCTGTGCTGCTCATTAAGTTTACCGTTCACACACATTCTGTGGTCCTCCACTCTGATATTACCCCCGTCACACAGCCTGGCTCAGGGAAGACAGGAGAATGACTGAAGAGAAGGGTATTAGTGCTACAGTAACAGGCAGCAGGTGGTTTCTCTTACAGCCTGCGTAGGGTATTAGTGCTACAGTAACAGGCAGCAGGTGGTTTCTCTTACAGCCTGCGTAGGGTATTAGTGCTACAGTAACAGGCAGCCTCTTACAGCCTGCGTAGGGTATTAGTGCTACAGTAACAGGCAGCAGGTGGTTTCTCTTACAGCCTGCGTAGGGTATTAGTGCTACAGTAACAGGCAGCAGGTGGTTTCTCTTACAGCCTGCGCTAACTAAGATCTCTCATGTTTGATTCAGATGTCAGATTGAAATTGAGAGAGAGGAGTTGTGACAACAAAGCACTTTGGGACAACTGCTGATTTTAAAAGGGCTTTATAAATAGATTTGAATGATTGATTGTTTGTTTGATTGAGTTGGTCCAAGAGGGAGGACCTTTTTACCCCCTGTCTCTTCAGGTGAGGTCTGTAATTACCCCCCATCACTTCAGGTGAGGTCTGTAATTACCCCCCATCACTTCAGGTGAGGTCTGTAATTACCCCCTGTCACTCCAGGTGAGGTCTGTAATTACCCCGTGAGGTCTGTAATTACCCAGTGAGGTCTGTAATTACCCCGTGAGGTCTGTAATTACCCCGTGAGGTCTGTAATTACCCCCTGTCACTCCAGGTGAGGTCTGTAATTACCCCCTGTCACTCCAGGTGAGGTCTGTAATTACCCCCTGTCACTTCAGATGAGGTCTGTAACTGTAACGTGGCCCAGGAGGAGTTAGGACAGAGCTGCAGGGCTTTTTCCAGAACAGAAACACAACGTCTGATGAACCTGCTAGACTATCACATCGTGTCCTGTTCCACTGCTATAGCCAGGGCTTTCAGCATGGAGGATAGGGCTCTGTCCCAAATGGCACCCCTTTTCCCTATATACAGCAGTGCACTACTTTTTGACCAGAGCCCATAGGTTCCAAGTAGTGCACTATATAGGGAATAGGGCGCCATTTGGGACGCACCCTAGGTGTATTAATGATGTATGTCAGTGTGGCTGATGTTGTGAATCAAGTGAATGTAGCTTCTCTATTTTAACAGCGAGGGGCACTTTTAATTGGTGACTGTGACTTTGGCGTCAGCTCATATGTTTGGCATTTACGATGCTGAGATTGGATAGGACGGAAGAAGCTAAATCTCTATTTATGCAGCAACTCACACACACACTCACACACACACTCACACACCCACTCACACACCCACTCACACACACACTCACACACCCACTCACACACACACATTCACACACTCACACATACACACACACGGTCACACATACACACTCAGTAGTGGGCCCTCAGATGTATGAATGCTGAATGTTGTTGATCCAAAGGTCAGAGTTCTTCCAGTCCGATAGGGGTAATTGGTGGGGACTCAGTCAGGCATCTGTCTCTGTCTCTGTGTCTGAAGGGAGAGGAGAGGAGAGGAGAGGAGAGGAGCAGGGGTGGCAGTGGGTCAATGGCTGTCTCCTCTAGTTAGGTATCTTATTAGCTGAACCCATCAGTATCTTATTAGCTGAACCCATCAGTATCTTATTAGATGAACCCATCAGTATCTTATTAGCTGAACCCATCAGTATCTTATTAGCTGAACCCATCAGTATCTTATTAGATGAACCCATCAGTATCTTATTAGATGAACCCATCAGTCTCTTATTAGCTGAACCCATCAGTGTCTTATTAGATGAACCCATCAGTGTCTTATTAGATGAACCCAACAGTGTCTTATTAGATGAACCCATCAGTGTCTTATTAGATGAACCCATCAGTGTCTTATTAGATGAACCCATCAGTATCTTATTAGATGAACCCATCAGTGTCTTATTAGATGAACCCATCAGTGTCTTATTAGATGAACCCATCAGTGTCTTATTAGATGAACCCATCAGTGTCTTATTAGATGAACCCATCAGTATGTTATTAGATTAACCCATCAGTATATTTTGCTCTCTATCTGTTGCTCTCTATATGTTACTCTATCTGAAGTGGGTCTAGGGTGACAGGTAAGGTAGAGGTGATATGATCCTTGACTAGTCTCTCAAAGCACTTCATGATGACAGAGGTGAGTGCTACAGGGTGATAGTCATTTAGTTCAGTTACCTTTGCTTTCTTGGGTACAGGAACAATGGTGGCCATCTTGAAGCATGTGGAAACAGCCGACTGGGAAAGGGAGAGATTGAATATGTCCGTAAACACACCAGCCAGATGGTCTGCGCATGCTCTGAGGATGCGGCTAGGGATGCCGTCTGGACCGGCAGCCTTGCGGGGGTTAACATGCTTAAATGTCTTAATCACGTCAGCCATGGAGAAGGAGAGGCCACAGTCCTTGGTAGTGGGCCTCGTCGGTGGCCCTGTGTTATCCTCAAAGCAGGCGAAGAAGGTGTTTAGCTTGTCTGGAAACGAGACGTCAGTGTCGGCGACGTGGCTGGTTTTCTTATTGTAGTCCGTGATTGTCTGTAGACCCTGCCACATACGTCTCGTGTCTGAGCCGTTGAATTGCAACTCCACTTTGTCTCTATACTGATGTTTTGCCAGTTTAATTGCCTTGCGGAGTGAGTAGCTACGCTGTTTTGTATTCTGCCATATTCCCAGTCACCTTACCATGGTTGAATGCGGTGGTTCGCGCTTTCAGATTTGCGCAAATGCTGCCGTCTATCCACGGTTTCTGGTTAGATTAGGTTTTAATAGTCACAGTGGGCACAACATCACCATAGCACTTCCTGATAAACTCAGTCACCGTTTCAGTGTATTCGTCTAAATTATTTTCGGAGTCCGCGTGATCAAAACAATCTTGAAGCGTGGATTCCGATTGGTCAGACCAGCGTTGAATAGTCCTTAGCACGGGTATTTCCTGTTTGAGTTTCTGCCTATAGGAAGGGAGAAGCAAAATGGAGTCGAGGTCAGATTTGCCGAAAGAAGGGCGGGGGAGGGCCTTATAACCATCCCGAAAGTTTGAATAGCAATGGTCAAGGATTTTGGCAGCGTGAGTACAACAGTCGATATGTTGATAGAACTTCGGCAGCCTAGTCCTCAAGTTTGCTTTGTTAAAATCCCGGCTACAATAAATGCAGCCTCCGGATGTGTGGTTTCCAGTTTGCATAAAGTCTAGTGAAGTTCTTTCAGGGCCGTCTTGGTATCGGCTTGAGGGGGGATATACAACGGCCGTGACTATAACCAAAGAAAATAATACTGTCGGCATTTCATTGTGAGGTATTCTAGGTCGGGTTAACAAAAGGACTCAAGGTCCTGTATGTTACTACAATTACACCATGAGTCGTTAATCACGAAACACACACCTCCGCCCTTCTGCTTCCCGGAGAGATATTTATTCCTGTCTGCGCGATGAACTGAGAACCCATCTGGCTGGACCGATTTCGACAGAATATCCCAAGAGAGCCATGTTTCCGTGAAACAAAGTATGTTACAGGCCTTGATGTCTCTCTGGAAAGAAATCCTTGCCCGGAGTTCGTCGACCTTGTTAACCAGAGACTGAACATTAGCGAGTAGTATACTTGGAAGCGGTGGGTGGTGTGCGCGCCTCCTAAATCGGACCAGCAGGCCGCTCCGAGTGCCTCTCCTCCGCCGGCGATGTTTTGGGTCGGCTGCTGGAATCAGTTCAGTTGCCCTGGGGAGAGCAAACAAAGGATCTGCTTCGGGAAAGTCTAATTCCTGGTCGTAATGCTGGTGAGTTACTGCTGATCTGATATCCATTAGTTTTCCGCTGCTCTGATATCCATTAGTTTTCCCCGGCTGTATGTAATGATACAAAACACTTTCTGAGCTAATAATGTAAAAAATAATACATAAAAAAACAAAATACTGCAAAGTTTCCTAAGAGCTAGTCGCGAGGCCACCATCTTCGTCAGCGCCAATACATCTGTTACTCTCTATCTGTTACTCTCTATCTGTTACTCTCGATCTGTTACTCTCTATCTGTTACTCTCTATTTCCATTTCTGCTCTCTCTCTCTCTCTCTCTCTCTCTCTCTCTCTCTCTCTCTCTCTCTCTCTCTCTCTCTCTCTCTCTCTCTCTCTCTCTCTCTCTCTCTCTCTCTCTCTCTCTCTCTCTCTCTCTCTCTCTCTCTCTCTCTCTCTCTCTCTCTCTCTGACAGTGCACATGTCAGTCTGCTGTGAGCAGAAAGAGACAGATTGTGTCAGTGTTCTCTGACCCGAGGGCTGGACCTGGACTGAGCTACAGAGAGCGAGAGAGATTTAAGAAAGAGTGCGCTGGGATACAGGAGAAGACGGATGGAGAGACCAGGGGACGGGGTTAGAGGGCGGAAAGCAGAGCTTCAGCAGGGAATTAGCTGTGCCAAGCAGGAAGTCTGGAGAACCATAGGACAGACAGGAAGAGTTGTCCCAGTCTGTTCTCTAGTTAAGTCATTGTTATTACTGCTATAGAGCCAGGCGTAGGGCTGGATATATGAGTGGGAAGGAGGGAGGGGGAGAGGGAGGGAGAGATCTGCTATAGTTCTCTGCCAGAATGTGTGTCTGGAAATCTCTGAAATTCAAGGCTCCCCCTCTCCTCACCTCTGGGTTTACAATAAGACAGTTAATGTTCAGAGAGGAGCAGAGAGAGACTGTGTATGGAGAGAGAGAGATGGAGAGATATTAAGAGCGAAACAGAGAGCAATCACAGCAGCAAGATTTGTGACCTGTTGCCACAAGAAAAGGGCAACCAGTGAAGAACAAACACCATTGTAAATGTGTTTATTTATTTTCCCTTTTGTACTTTAACTATTTGCACATCGTTACGACACTGTATATATACATAATATGACATTTGAAATGTCTTTATTCTTTTGGAACTTGTGTGAGTGTAATTTTTTACTGTTAGTTTTTTTATTGTTAGAGAGAGAGAGAGAGAGAGAGAGAGAGAGAGAGAGAGAGAGAGAGAGAGAGAGAGAGAGAGAGATCCTCAATCATGATAACATTTGGTATATGTGAGGAGGGTGAACACACATAAATACCCAGTGTGAGGGTGAGTGGTGACTGGTCTACAGATGCCTACCAGATGCCCAAGGGTCTGTAGCAGCCACCATAACCCCTTCTCACCAATGACTTGTTGCTGACACACAAACCAGTCAGAAAGGGTATGTTAGTTAGATGATGGTGCCAGAGACAGACTCTTATTGTGAATAATAACCACAGTCAAAAGGGCATGTTAGTTAGAGTAACAAATAAACACTCGAGAACTAAGAATAGGACATTTGAAATACACAATAAAGTAAGTAAGCAACTATATACAGGAAATATTTAAAAAGTCAGTTCCAATACCATATTAACAATGTGCAGGGATACTGGAGTGATGGAGGTAGATATGTATTAGGGGGAAGGTGACTATATACAGGGTCAGTTCCAGTACCATATTAACAATGTGCAGGGATACTGGAGTGATGGAGGTAGATATGTATTAGGGGGAAGGTGACTATATACAGGGTCAGTTCCAGTACCATATTAACAATGTGCAGGGATACTGGAGTGATGGAGGTAGATATGTATTAGGGGGAAGGTGACTATATACAGGGTCAGTTCCAGTACCATATTAACAATGTGCAGGGATACTGGAGTGATGGAGGTAGATATGTATAGGGGTAAGGGGACAGGGATACTGGAGTGATGGAGGTAGATATGTATAGGGGTAAGGGGACAGGGATACTGGAGAGATGGAGGTAGATATGTATTAGGGGTAAGGGGACTATATACAGGATATGTGACAACCAGAGTAGCAGCAGCTTGAGTGGGCTAACCTTACTGTGAATAGTGACCAGAGTAAAGAGGGGATGTAAGATGTTTGGTGTCACATGCTCGCCTGGTTCAAACCAGACTAAACGCTCCACTCACACATTACTGAGCCAAACCAAGCTCTACTGGTCTGGCCTGGTTACAGATAAACCAAAATATCCAGGCCAGCACAGTAGGGGAGAGTGGGTAAGTTGAGCCAGAGTATTAGTCGAGCCCCTTGTTTCTAGGGGGGACACAGAGTTAATAATGTGACTAAATGTTTAGGAAGAGGTCATCATTTCATGGAGTCTGTGAAGGAAGAAACCACATGGGGAAAAATGTGGCGAGCAAGTTAAGTCCAAGAGACTGATTTTCAAAAAAGTCAAATGAATTTGTATTATAGGTTTAACGACGCTCGTATGCATTAGTTGGGGGTCTCTATAAGCTACAATATGAGGTCATGGAAGTGACCTTGTAGCTGTGGGGGCTAATACAGTCAAAATGTTTGCCTTTGGGGTAAGTTGAGCCAATGGATACCCCATACAAACGATGATTACATTTAGTCAGTTGTATGCAATGTGTCATGCATATGAACTCAAGATAGTGAATCTGTATTGTTGCAGAGCAGACATATAATATAATAATAATACGCCACTTAGCAGACACTTTTATCCAAAGCGACTTACAGTCATGCGTGCATACATTGTTTTGTGTATGGGTGGTCCCGGGGATCGAACCCACTACCTTGGCGTTACAAGCGCCGTGCTCTACCAGCTGAGCTACAGAGGACCACATGACATCATCATGTCTGTGTGTACACAAACATAACACAAGCAGGGGTCTAGCCCACCTTGAGGTTCTGGAGAGAGCAGCCAAGGAAGTGAGAGAAGGGGATAAGTTCATTGGAGCAGCAGCAAGAGAATAAGAAATAAACTGAGTGACACCTGAACAGGTACACTGACAAAAAGAAGAAGAAAAACGAACATGTACCGAAAGAGAGTCTATGAGAGAGTAGCAGAGGCACACAAGGTCATATCTGATGACATGGAGTCTGAGCTTGCTAAACATATCTAGAATCTCACTGACAAGTTTCATGGGCTTAGTAGCCTCAAATGCAGAGAACTTGTCTACAAATTGGCACATCGAAAAACAACAGCCCTGTCCCAGACAACTGGCAGAGAAATGGAAGAGTAAGTTAAATTGAACAGAGAGATCTATATCTGAATGTAGGCATACATTTATGATATACAATATAGACCACCCCCATTCCATGAATTAAACTTTAACCTAACAGGACACCGTCACCCACTGTTACAGGACACCATCACCCACCGTCACAGGACACCATCACCCACCGTCACAGGACACCGTCACCCACCGTCACCCACTGTCACAGGACACCATCACCCACTGTCACAGGACACCGTCACCCACCGTCACAGGACACCATCACCCACCGTCACAGGACACCGTCACCCACTGTCACCCACAGTCACAGGACACCGTCACCCACTGTCACAGGACACCGTCACCCACTGTCACAGGACACCGTCACCCACTGTCACAGGACACCATCACCCACCGTCACAGGACACCATCACCCACTGTCACAGGACACCATCACCCACCGTCACAGGACACCGTCACCCACCGTCACCCACTGTCACAGGACACCATCACCCACTGTCACAGGACACCATCACCCACCGTCACAGGACACCATCACCCACCGTCACAGGACACCGTCACCCACCGTCACCCACAGTCACAGGACACCGTCACCCACTGTCACAGGACACCGTCACCCACTGTCACAGGACACCGTCACCCACTGTCACAGGACACCATCACCCACCGTCACAGGACACCATCACCCACTGTCACAGGACACCATCACCCACCGTCACAGGACACCGTCACCCACCGTCACAGGACACCGTCACCCACCGTCACAGGACACCATCACCCACCGTCACAGGACACCATCACCCACTGTCACAGGACACCGTCACCCACTTACCTCCAAGGTGTCTTAACTTGCCCTGTCCCTACGCTCAGTTTACCCCATAACCGGGTTAAGTTGTGCCAAGAGACCACTTTTTTGTGGACAAGCTTAAGTTTTCAAAAAGTGTAATGTTTACATGAATTCTGATTATTTCGAGGGATACACAACACCCTGAAATATACATATGTAGATATCTCATCTTACCCCACTGTCCCCTATGGTACGGGCGTGATGTCACCGGCTAGTCACAGGGCGGGTCTCTTTATGAATAATGGCAGGGTCGCGGTCCAGCAATCACAGAGGCCCTTCAGCTGTAGTATTACTCACACAGACAGACAGATGGGTGCCTGGGAGGGACAAACAGCTTTGATGTGGCTTTAACCTCCTGTCTTGTCCAGTTATAATACATGGTTTCTTTACATGGCTCCAGGAGGCAGGTGAGACCAGAGCTATTGTTGTGAGACCAAAAGATGACTAACAGACAAAACAATAGAGACGTTCTCCGTGTTGTTTTCAGGGGCAATAATCTGCGTGACGTCTGAATAGTTACAATACAATTATGTTACAGTGGAGTTGTACTACTCTGTATGTACAGTGGGGAAAAAAAGTATTTAGTCAGCCACCAATTGTGCAAGTTCTCCCACTTAAAAAGATGAGAGAGGCCTGTAATTTTCATCATAGATACACGTCAACTATGACAGACAAAATGAGAAAAAAATATCCAGAAAATCACATTGTAGGATTTTTAATGAATTTATTTGCAAATTATGGTGGAAAATAAGTATTTGGTCACCTACAAACAAGCAAGATTTCAGGCTCTCACAGACCTGTAACTTCTTCTTTAAGAGGCTCCTCTGTCCTCCACTCGTTACCTGTATTAATGGCACCTGTTTGAACATGTTGTCAGTATAAAAGACACCTGTCCACAACCTCAAACAGTCACACTCCAAACTCCACTATGGCCAAGACCAAAGAGCTGTCAAAGGACACCAGAAACAAAATTGTAGACCTGCACCAGGCTGGGAAGACTGAATCTGCAATAGGTAAGCAGCTTGGTTTGAAGAAATCAACTATGGGAGCAATTATTAGGAAATGGAAGACATACAAGACCACTGATAATGTCCCTCGATCTGGGGCTCCACGCAAGATCTCACCCCGTGGGGTCAAAATGATCACAAGAATGGTGAGCAAAAATCCCAAAACCACACGGGGGGACCTAGTGAATGACCTGCAGAGAGCTGGGACCAAAGTAACAAAGCCTACCATCAGTAACACACTACGCCGCCAGGGACTCAAATCCTGCAGTGCCAGACGTGTCCCCCTGCTTAAGCCAGTACATGTCCAGGCCCGTCTGAAGTTTGCTAGAGTGCATTTGGATGATCCAGAAGAGGATTGGGAGAATGTCATATGGTCAGATGAAACCAAAATATAACTTTTTGGTAAAAACTCAACTCGTCGTGTTTGGAGGACAAAGAATGCTGAGTTGCATCCAAAGAACACCATACCAACTGTGAAGCATGGGGGTGGAAACATCATGCTTTGGGGCTGTTTTTCTGCAAAGGGACCAGGACGACTGATCCGTGTAAAGCAGGGGTGTCAAACTCATTTTAGCTCAGGGGCCACATGGAGGAAAATCTATTCCCAAGTGGGCCGGACCGGAAAAATCATGGTATATATAACTTAAAAACAACAACTTCAGATTGTTTTCTTTGTTTTAATACGATCAACATATAACATAAAGCTGGAGCCTGAGGACAGTGTGTCCAAAATAGTACAAGCACAACATCACTATTAATCATAAAACACGTCAAGTTTATTTGAAAATCCTAAAGAAAAAGAACACACAAACACACAATGCCTCAGTGATTAACAGAACTGTTTCACAGATCACAGAACTATATCAGGGTGTCATTTCTCAAGCAGAAATGTAGATAAAAATAATGAAATCCTGTTCCCCAAACAAGTGCAAGAACCACAGAGTCAAGAATAGGTTAAATATACAAATAAAATAAAATCAATTAAAAACAATAGCACATCAACATAAAAACATATAAACATAAATCTGAAAGCGTTGCTCAAACTCCCGTAACAGTCCCGTTATTTTATCTTTGAACCGCTTCATGTCTGCCACATGTTGGGTCGCGCACACATTTTTCAGACAGGGGAAGTGAGCTGCATCCCCACCGGCAAGTTGCGTCTCCCACAATGACAGCTTCAACTTGAAAGAACGTATGCTGTCATAATACTGCGTGACAACTTTGTTGCACCCTTGCAGCTGTTTGTTCAAGTTATTCAGGTGCTCTGTAACATCCACCATAAATGCAAGGTCCTGCATCCATTCTGCGGAATGAAATTCTAACACTGGTTTGCCCTTTTCTTCCATGAACTGTTCAATTTCTTCTCGTAAATCAAAGAAACGCCTCAGCACAGCACCTCGGCTTAACCATCTTACCTCAGTGTGGTATGGCAGGCCATAGATGTGGTCTTTCTCTCTGAGAAGGCTGTCAAACTGACGGTGATTCAGGCTTCTGGATCGGATGAAATTAACAGTTTGGATGACCACCTTCATGACGTTATCCATCTTTAATGACTTGCAACACAAAGCCTCCTGGTGCAAAATACAGTGAAAAGTCCAAAAATCACGTCCTCCATTTGCAGATTGCACTTTCTCTCTGAACTTTGTCACAACGCCTGCTTTTTTCCCGATCATTGAGGGCGCACCATCTGTAGCCAGGCTGACAGCGCGGGACCAGTCCACTCCGACCCTGTCCAGCGCGCCGACGAGTGCGGTAAAAATATCAGCTGCTGTCTTTGTATCTGTCATCGGCACCAAAACCACGAACTCCTCGGTGACGGTCAATGTGTCATCAACTCCGCGGATGAAAATGGCCAGTTGTGCAACATCTGTAATGTCCGTGCTTTCATCAATTGCAACCGAAAACGCAATAAATGACTTTACTTTTTGCTTCAACTGGCTGTCCAAATCCACTGAAAGCTCGGAAATCCTGTCTGCAACTGTGTTTCTTGTCAGGCTGATATTTGCAAAAGCCTGCCGCTTTTCAGGGCACACAATCTCCGCTGCCTTCATCATGCATGTTTTTACAAATTCACCCTCACTAAATGGTTTTGAAGCCACTGCGATTTCATTAGCAATGAGGTAGCTAGCTTTCACTGCAGCGTTACTGATGTCTCGGCTGTGAGTAAACACAGACTGCTGTTTCTTCAGACCCACCAACAGTTCATTCACCTTCTCTCATCTCCGCTGTCCTTGAAAGTTGTCATATTTGTCGGCATGAAGACTCACATAGTGGCGACGAAGGTTATATTCTTTCAGCACTGCAACATGCTCTGAACACACCAAACATACAGCTTTCCCATTCAATTCCGTGAATAAATAGGATGACCATTTTTCTTGGAACACTCTGCACTCTGCGTCCACTTTTCTCTTTTTTGACAGAGACATATTGGGGCAATGAGGGTGCCAAAGCACATAATGTTAAAAGTAGAAGCCGTAATAAATATCGCGGGCAAAACAAAGTAGCTCATTGGCTGCACGTGCTTGACCTACTTGCTCTGCCCCGGTATAAACAGTTTGCTTGCTTAACACAATTGCTATTGCGCCATCCAGTGGACGCAATTGGAACAGCAGTTTATTTTATTGAAAAATTGCAGCGCATTTTTATACTTTACCAAATTATTATTATTATTATTTTATTTTATTTTTTATCATCTCGCGGGCCGGATTAAACCCGTTTGCGGGCCTGATCCGGCCCGCGGGCCGGACGTTTGACACCCCTGGTGTAAAGGAAAGAATGAATGGGGCCATGTATCGTGAGATTTTTAGTGAAAACCTCCTTCCATCAGCAAGGGCATTGAAGATGAAACGTGGCTGGGTCTTTCAGTATGACAATGATCCCAAACACACCGCCCGGGCAATGAAGGAGTGGCTTCGTAAGAAGCATTTCAAGGTCCTGGAGTGGCCTAGCCAGTCTCCAGATCTCAACTCCATAGAAAATATTTGCAGGGAGTTGAAAGTCCATGTTGCCCAGCGACAGCCCCAAAACATCACTGCTCTAGAGGAGATCTGCATGGAGGAATGGGCCAAAATACCAGCAACAGTGTGTGAAAACCTTGTGAAGACTTACAGAAAACGTTTGACCTGTGTCATTGCCAACAAAGGGTATATAACAAAGTATTGACAAACTTTTGTCATTGACCAAATACTTATTTTCCACCATAATTTGCAAATAAATTCATTAAAAATCCTACAATGTGATTTTCTGGAATTTTTTTTCTCATTTTGTCTGTCATAGTTGACGTGTACCTATGATGAAAATTACAGGCCTCTCTCATCTTTTTAAGTGGGAGAACTTGCACAGTTGGTGGCTGACTAAATACTTTCTTTCCCCACTGTATGTGATGTTGAATTAAGATATTTGACCCGTTATACGTCACACAGGGAGTCAGAGAGAGGTTGTGAGCAGACGGGACGGACCAAGGCGCAGTGTGATTTGCGTACATGTTTATTAATATGAATAAACAACCGACAAAACAACAAACGAAACGAAACAAAACGTGAAGTCCAAGGTAGACAAACAACATACCTCACACAGAACAAGATCCCACAACCCACTAGTGCCAATAGGCTGCCTAAGTATTGCCCCCAATCAGAGACTACGAGCGACAGCTGCCTCTGATTGGGAACCACACCGGCCCACATAGATCTAGACATACTAGAAAACCAACATAGAAATACACAACATAGAACATACACACCCTGACTCAACACATACGAGTCCCCTGAGTCAGGGCGTGACATAACCTCTGGCCTTTAATAACCCTTTAACCCCTTACACTTGTGGGAATTGGCCAATGTGGATAAGGCTAAATTGAAATGTTTCTTACATTGTGTCTGTTGTTTGTAACAGTGTGCTATATGTGAAAATGTGATTGTATTTTAATGTTTAAGGACTCTTGGGGAAGATTAGTCCAAAAAAGAGGACTAAAAGAGATCCTAATCAAACAAAATCTTACAGAAGAAATATAGAAATGAAAAGGCAACCGTCTGAAGATTATGGGAACATTATCAGACTAAAGGTGAGGATACAACAGTTCACCTGACACAAGACTGGATCCAAACTGTTGATTTGATGTGCATTTATCATTTACTGTACTTTTCACCGCATTTGTTGATAAAGAACTCTGAAAATACTCTGGATACATTCAGTAACATGATAAGAATATTCCTGGGAAAATGTGTTGTAGATGCAACATCAGACAAACAAAATGACAAGGGTTTGAGAGAGGGGACTAACTGGTGTTTCCAAGTGGCCACACACCTCTCCAAAGTGGGCACATTTCCTAAGTAATTTCAATGAAGATTCTTCAACTAGAAGGTGTTTTTTTTTTTTTAGCTCTCCTAGCTTTTTCGTTGAGGAACTAGAGCAAACACACTGGTAGTTGTTTTGAACACAACCCTGCTTCCCTGCCTTTACACAATTACTGATGTTGTTTATGCAATCCAAAAAACGTGTTATATTTCCAACATGACTAGCTAAATTATAAAATATGATCTTACAGTGCTCCCGAGTGGCGCAGCGGTCTAAGACACTGCATCTCAGTGCTTGAGGCGTCACTACAGACCCCCTGGTTCGATTCCAGGCTGTATCACAACCGGCCGTGATTGGGAGTCCCATAGGGGCGGCGCACAATTGGCCCAGCGTCGTCCGGGTTTGGCCGGTGTAGGCCGTCATTGTAAATAAGAATTAGTTAGTTAAATAAAGGTTAAATAAAAAATAAAATAAAAACAGTGTTAGGCTTTCACAAGGCAATTCAGAGAAACAGATTTTCTTCACAATACAACAAACATATGCTTATTCTGTTCAGGACAACCCAGGGTATGATGCCGTGTCATTTTGTAACTGTACACCACACTGATCACACTGATCATAAACGTTGAAACTGTATATTACATTAGTTTTATTATATGGAAATGTGAAGTGCACAGTTGGACTTACGGGACTTTGCTCGTATGACCTCAACGTCTCATCTTTCAAAATACATAGAGTCCTCGTAATTTACAGAATTTCCCTCACTCAGACAACAAAATATTTTGCCAAACTTGCCCAATTAGTAGGAGGGATGGGGGCATCTTCTTGTCACGCACGGTGCAACATGTAAACTTGTTGGGCGACCCCACCAAATTCACATAGAAATGTGAGTTATAGATCTGTCATTCTCGTTGAAAGCAAGTCTAAGAAGAGGTAGATCTGTTCTATGTGCGCTATTTCTATTCTTCCTGTTCTTAAGTTTAGTTTTTTTGCGTCTTTTACTTTCGGTTTTGTACATCAACTTCAAACAACTGAAAATACAATATTTTTGATTATGGAAAATATATTTCACAGTGGTTTAGATCGTACAATGATTCCCTACACTACAGTATACTTGCTTGTTTTGTCACATGAACTGAAATTAGGCTAATTATTAGAATTTTAACAACCAGGAAATGGCGGAGTGATTTCTGCATAGTGCATCTTTAAAAAAAACGTAAGGCTGTGTAACATTAACCTATTAAAAACAGTATTTTACTTTTATTTTTTATTTTCTATTATAGTTCAACGTGAGGTACATGATCACACTGCTAGTAGATCATTTGTTGTATTACTTGTGAGACACAGCTGAGTGAGCGTAATACATTAGCATTTTGTTATTTTACTGGATTGATGTTCTGCATCTGATGGTCAGTCTGAGGGGAGGGAGCAGCGGTGAGGCTGTCTCTCACCCGACTCTCCCTCCCTCTGCTCTCCCTCCCTCTGCTCTCCCTCCCTCCGCTCTCCCTCCCTCCGCTCTCCCTCCCTCCGCTCTCCCTCCCTCCGCTCTCCCTCCCGCCGCTCTCCCTCCCTCCGCTCTCCCTCCCTCCGCTCTCCCTCCCTCCGCTCTCCCTCCCTCCGCTCTCCCTCCATCCGCTCTCCCTCCCTCCGCTCTCCCTCCCTCCGCTCTCCCTCCCTCCGCTCTCCCTCCCTCCGCTCTCCCTCCCTCCGCTCTCCCTCCCTCCGCTCTCCCTCCCTCCGCTCTCCCTCCCTCCGCTCTCCCTCCCTCCGCTCTCCCTCCATCCGCTCTCCCTCCCTCCGCTCTCCCTCCCTCCATCTGCTCTCCCTCCCTCCGCTCTCCCTCCCTCCGCTCTCCCTCCCTCCGCTCTCCCTCCCTCCGCTCTCCCTCCCTCCGCTCTCCCTCCCTCCGCTCTCCCTCCCTCCGCTCTCCCTCCATCCGCTCTCCCTCCCTCGCTCTCCCTCCCTCCGCTCTCCCTCCCTCCATCTGCTCTCCCTCCCTCCGCTCTCCCTCCCTCCGCTCTCCCTCCCTCCGCTCTCCCTCCTCCGCTCTCCCTCCCTCCGCTCTCCCTCCCTCCGCTCTCCTCCCTCCGCTCTCCCTCCATCCGCTCTCCCTCCCTCCGCTCTCCCTCCCTCCGCTCTCCCTCCCTCTTGCTCTCCTCCCTCCGCTCTCCTCCCTCCGCTCTCCCTCCCTCCGCTCTCCCTCCATCCGCTCTCCCTCCCTCCGCTCTCCCTCCCTCCGCTCTCCCTCCCTCCATCTGCTCTCCCTCCCTCCGCTCTCCCTCCCTCCGCTCTCCCTCCCTCCGCTGAGAAAAGGGAACTCGGTCTTCCAGCTGATGGCGAAACTCAAGTCGCACCGCATTATTTCTGCCTCATGCACCAAGTCATGTTGTTACTCCTATGACCAGAGAAAGGTGAAATATTCAGTAATACAATGCAAGCCTATAGATACACTTTCCTACTCATTCATTACAGCTGCAGTGCTGGTTGTAGTGAGAGTGGAAGTAGTGTTGAATAGAAAGTGTTAACAGTGCTGAGTAAGAACTTTAAACATGAACTTACTCATAAAAACAGCAGCTCTTTGCTGTATTCATTGAGTCTCTCTCTAGCCATAGTTTAAACATTTTGAAATCTCACAGTATCAACTTTGCTGTACGCTCGAGGCTTCTTTTTTACAGTCTAACGCTTGAGGCAAGAGTAGTTCTACCATCACAGGGGTTATTAGAGAGAGAGAGAGAGAGAGAGAGAGAGAGAGAGAGAGAGAGAGAGAGAGAGAGAGAGAGAGAGAGAGAGAGAGAGAGAGAGAGAGAGAGAGAGAGAGAGAGAGAGAGAGAGAGAGAGAGAGAGAGAGAGAGAGAGAGAGAGAAGAAGAAAGAGAGAGAGAGAGAGAGAGAGAGAGAGAGAGAGAGAGAGAGAGAGAGAGAGTGTTTCTGGATTTTATTTTCTCAATTTGTCTGTCATAGTTGACGTGTACCTATGATGAAAATTACAGGCCTTTCTCATCTTTTTTACTGCTCCTGTCCCAGAGGTCAGATAGAGACAAAGAGGAAATGGAATATGAGCTGGGGAAAAAAAACAGATCTAAAAATAAAGTGTCTGGTTCAAATTACATAGATGAGGATGTTTTTATTTTATTTTACACAGAGCTGTACGCTCAAAGCATTCTGAATGATTTATCCTCAGAGGTTTCCTTATAGATATCTTCTAGTAACCAACTGCTCAGGACAATAATGTTTTGCTGGATCCTAAACATCCATCTTTTTTGTCTGCATCCCAAATGGCACCCTATTTCCTATATAGTGCACTACTTTGAACCGAGCCCTATGGGCCCTATGGAGAATTGGGTGCAATTTGGGACATATCCTCTGTCAACAGTCACTTTAGTATGAAGGAACGACAATGTATGGAGTTAAGATAGTCATTCATTCTCATTACGGCTTGTAAATTAGATTCCCTCATAGAGACTAGCAGCCTCTGTAGCACTCAGAGCTGTTCAAAGACAGAGGCAGGGAATTGAATTAGTTAGATGGAGAGTACAGAAACTATGCTGATGGTTTGTGGATAGTGTGGGGGACGGAGAGCGGAGAGGAAGGACGTGTGTGTGTGGTGTGTGGAGGGCGGGGGGGGGGGGGGTGCAGCTAAAAGAGAGGTTAGAGAAAGGAAGACATAAAGCCACAATGTGAATATATTGCTGTGTCTGTCTTTGTGTGTCTGTGTCTGTCTTTGTGTGTCTGTGTCTGTCTTTGTGTGTCTGTGTCTGTCTTTGTGTGTCTGTCTTTGTGTGTCTGTGTCTGTCTTTGTGTGTCTGTGTCTGTCTTTGTGTGTCTGTGTCTGTCTTTGTGTGTCTGTCTTTGTGTGTCTGTGTCTGTCTTTGTGTGTCTTTGTGTGTCTGTGTCTGTCTTTGTGTGTGAATGAATGCCCGTGTGCAATGACCATGTGCCATTGTACAGCTTGCTAACATGGCATTACTGAGGGTGACAGATTGTGTGTGTGTGTGTGTGTGTGTGTGTGTGTTTGGAGGTCAGGGACTCTGTTTCCTGTCTGCCTGAAGGAATGCTGGGAATTCAGGAGCAGTATTTTCTCTTCCTACCCCTATAGGTCCTGGTCTATAGGTCCTGGTCTATAGACTATGGGTCCTGGTCTGGTCTATGGGTCCTGGTCTGGTCTATGTGTCCTGGTCTATAGGTCCTGGTCTATAGACTATGGGTCCTGGTCTGGTCTATGGGTCCTGGTCTGGTCTATAGGTCCTGGTCTATGGGTCCTGGTCTATGGGTCCTGGTCTGGTCTATAGGTCCTGGTCTATGGGTCCTGGTCTGGTCTATAGGTCCTGGTCTATGGGTCCTGGTCTGGTCTATAGGTCCTGGTCTATGGGTCCTGGTCTGGTCTATAGGTCCTGGTCTATGGGTCCTGGTCTATGGGTCCTGGTCTGGTCTATTGGTCCTGGTCTATGGGTCCTGGTCTATGGGTCCTGGTCTATGGGTCCTGGTCTGGTCTATAGGTCCTGGTCTATGGGTCCTGGTCTATGGGTCCTGGTCTGGTCTATAGGTCCTGGTCTATGGGTCCTGGTCTGGTCTATGGGTCCTGGTCTATGGGTCCTGGTCTATGGGTCCTGGTCTATGGGTCCTGGTCTATAGGTCCTGGTCTATGGGTCCTGGTCTATGGGTCCTGGTCTATGGGTCCTGGTCTATGGGTCCTGGTCTGGTCTATAGGTCCTGGTCTATGGGTCCTGGTCTATGGGTCCTGGTCTGGTCTATGGGTCCTGGTCTATGGGTCCTGGTCTATGGGTCCTGGTCTATGGGTCCTGGTCTGGTCTATAGGTCCTGGTCTATGGGTCCTGGTCTATAGGTCCTGGTCTATGGGTCCTGGTCTATGGGTCCTGGTCTGGTCTATGGGTCCTGGTCTATGGGTCCTGGTCTATGGGTCCTGGTCTATGGGTCCTGGTCTATAGGTCCTGGTCTATGGGTCCTGGTCTATGGGTCCTGGTCTATGGGTCCTGGTCTATGGGTCCTGGTCTATGGGTCCTGGTCTGGTCTATAGGTCCTGGTCTATGGGTCCTGGTCTATGGGTCCTGGTCTGGTCTATGGGTCCTGGTCTATGGGTCCTGGTCTATGGGTCCTGGTCTATGGGTCCTGGTCTATGGGTCCTGGTCTATGGGTCCTGGTCTATGGGTCCTGGTCTATGGGTCCTGGTCTATAGGTCCTGGTCTATGGGTCCTGGTCTATGGGTCCTGGTCTATGGGTCCTTGTCTATGGGTCCTGGTTAAGTAGTGCACTATATAGGGAAAAGGGTACCAGTAAATGCAGTCAAAGTCTTTGCATGCAACCATCCTCACAGCTCTGCATGAGAAAGTTTCAGTCTATTACATCTAGCTTCAGTTAAGCTGAAAATCACCCACCAATGATTTTCTTCAACAGTTAAAAATGTCTCCCTCATAAGTGGTTTAGAAACCAGAACTTTCTTCAGACATCCTACCTTCTGGTTGTATTCAGACCGGATACATCCAGATTGGCTATTTAGAGGCTGAGTATGGTGGGGAGGGAAAAAGCTGTTTGTTAAATTCCATTAAGCTGTAAGTATGTGTGTGAATGTGCTGTTTGAGTCCAGCATATATATATGTGTATATATATATATATATATATACATACATACAGTGGGGGAAAAAAGTATTTAGTCAGCCACCAATTGTGCAATTTCTCCCACTTAAAAAGATGAGAGAGGCCTGTAATTTCATTGAAATTTAATGAATTTATTTGCAAATTATGGTGGAAAATAAGTATTTGGTCAATAACAAAAGTTTCTCAATACTTTGTTATATACCCTTTGTTGGCAATGACACAGGTCAAACGTTTTCTGTAAGTCTTCACAAGGTTTTCACACACTGTTGCTGGTATTTTGGCCCATTCCTCCATGCAGATCTCCTCTAGAGCAGGGCAACACGGACTTTCAACTCCCTCCAAAGATTTTCTATGGGGTTGAGATCTGGAGACTGGCTAGGCCACTCCAGGACCTTGAAATGCTTCTTACGAAGCCACTCCTTCGTTGCCCGGGCGGTGTGTTTGGGATCATTGTCATGCTGAAATACCCAGCCACGTTTCATCTTCAATGCCCTTGCTGATGAGGTTTTCACTCAAAATCTCACGATACCTGGCCCCATTCATTCTTTCCTTTACACGGATCAGTCGTCCTGGTCCCTTTGCAGAAAAACAGCCCCAAAGCATGATGTTTCCACCCACATGCTTCACAGTAGGTATGGTGTTCTTTGGATGCAACTCAGCATTCTTTGTCCTCCAAACACGACGAGTTGAGTTTTTACCAAAAAGTTCTATTTGGTTTCATCTGACCATATGACATTCTCCCAATCCTCTTCTGGATCATCCAAATGCACTCTAGCAAACTTCAGACGGGCCTGGACATGTACTGGCTTAAGCAGGGGGACACGTCTGGCACTGCAGGATTTGAGTCCCTGGCGGTGTAGTGTGTTACTGATGGTAGGCTTTGTTACTTTGGTCCCAGCTCTCTGCAGGTCATTCACTAGGTCCCCCCGTGTGGTTCTGGGATTTTTGCTCACCGTTCTTGTGATCATTTTGACCCACGGGGTGAGATCTTGCGTGGAGCCCCAGATCGAGGGAGATTATCAGTGGTCTTGTATGTCTTCCATTTCCTAATAATTGCTCCCACAGTTGATTTCTTCAAACCAAGCTGCTTACCTATTGCAGATTCAGTATTCCCAGCCTGGTGCAGGTCTACAATTTTGTTTCTGGTGTCCTTTGACAGCTCTTTGGTCTTGGCCATAGTGGAGTTTGGAGTGTGACTGTTTGAGGTTGTGGACAGGTGTCTTTTATACTGATAACAAGTTCAAACAGGTGCCATTAATACAGGTAACGAGTGGAGGACAGAGGAGCCTCTTAAATAAGAAGTTACAGGTCTGTGAGAGCCTGAAATCTTGCTTGTTTGTAGGTGACCAAATACTTATTTTCCACCATAATTTGCAAATAAAATCATAAAAATCCTACAATGTGATTTTCTGGATTTTCTTTTCTCAATTTGTCTGTCATAGTTGACGTGTACCTATGATGAAAATTACAGGCCTTTCTCATCTTTTTAAGTGGGAGAACTTGCACAATTGGTGGCTGACTAAATACTTATTTTCCCCACTGTATATACAGTGGGGAGAACAAGTATTTGATACACTGCCGATTTTGCAGGTTTTCCTACTTACAAAGCATGTAGAGGTCTGTAATTTTGATCATAGGTACACTTCAACTGTGAGAGATGGAATCTAAAACAAAAATCCAGAAAATCACATTGTATGATTTTTAAGTAATTAATTTGCATTTTATTGCATGACATAAGTATTTGATACATCAGAAAAGCAGAACTTAATATTTGGTACAGAAACCTTTGTTTGCAATTACAGAGATCATACGTTTGCTGTAGGTCTTGACCAGGTTTGCACACACTGCAGCAGGGATTTTGGCCCACTCCTCCATACAGACCTTCTCCAGATCCTTCAGGTTTCGGGGCTGTCGCTGGGCAATACGGACTTTCAGCTCCCTCCAAAGATTTTCTATTGGGTTCAGGTCTGGAGACTGGCTAGGCCACTCCAGGACCTTGAGATGCTTCTTACGGAGCCACTCTTTAGTTGCCCTGGCTGTGTGTTTCGGGTCGTTGTGATGCTGGAAGACCCAGCCACGACCCATCTTGAATGCTCTTACTGAGAGGTTGTTGGACAAGATCTCGCGATACATGGCCCCATCCATCCTCCCCTCAATACGGTGCAGTCGTCCTGTCCCCTTTGCAAAAAAGCATCCCCAAAGAATGATGTTTCCACCTCCATGCTTCACGGTTGGGATGGTGTTCTTGGGGTTGTACTCATCCTTCTTCTTCCTCCAAACACGGCGAGTGGAGTTTAAACCAAAAAGCTCTATTTTTGTCTCATCAGACCACATGACCTTCTCCCATTCCTCCTCTGGATCATCCAGATGGTCATTGGCAAACTTCAGACGGGCCTGGACATGCGCTGCTTGAGCAGGGGGTCCTTGCGTGCGCTGCAGGATTTTAATCCATGATGGCGTAGTGTGTTACTAATGGTTTTCTTTGAGACTGTGGTCCCAGCTCTCTTCAGGTCATTGACCAGGTCCTGCCGTGTAGTTCTGGGCTGATCCCTCACCTTCCTCATGATCATTGATGCCCCACAAGGTGAGATCTTGCATGGAGCCCCAGACCGAGAGTGATTGACCGTCATCTTGAACTTCTTCCATTTTCTAATAATTGCGCCAACAGTTGTTGCCTTCTCACCAAGATGCTTGCCTATTGTCCTGTAGCCCATCCCAGCCTTGTGCAGGTCTTCAATTTTATCCCTGATGTCCTTAAAGAGCTCTCTGGTCTTGGCCATTGTGGAGAAGTTGGAGTCTGTTTGATTGAGTGTGTGGACAGGTGTCTTTTATACAGGTAACGAGTTCAAACAGGTGCAGTTAATACAGGTAATGAGTGGAGAACAAGAGGGCTTCTTAAAGAAAAACTAACAGGTCTGTGAGAGCCGGAATTCTTACTGGTTGGTAGGTGATCAAATACTTATGTCATGCAATAAAATGCAAATTAATTACTTAAAAATTATACAATGTGATTTTCTGGATTTTTGTTTTAGATTCCTTCTCTCACAGTTGAAGTGTACCTATGATAAAACTTACAGACCACTACATGCTTTGTAAGTAGGAAAACCTGCAACATCGGCAGTGTATCAAATACTTGTTCTCCCCACTGTAGCTATACATATAGCCTCCAGGATATTCTAATACATGTCCATTCAAATGTGTCTGAATGCTCTAGGTTATTGTAACTGTCACAATATCATAAATGTCCTTAGTTTTACAGAAGCAATGCCCATGTACAGTTATTTTATAGACATTATGGCTCCTCAAATGTGTTCGTTGCAAAATAGATTTAAAAAATTTCATTTTGGTCCTGAAATGTGTTTGGTTGATATGAACAAAAAGTCCTATTCACTCCCCTATCCATCGTAAGAGCCTTAGGCTTTCAGAGAACAATGCTTTGGGGTGAAAGGAAGGCAATGTGGAGCCTCAAATACCCAATGATTTATATATACATTAGATGACTGATAGGGGCCGCTGTGTTGGAAACACCGGTCCTCCATCTTGGCGCCGGTCCTCCATCTTGGCACCGGTCCTCCATCTTGGCACCGGTCCTCTATCTTGGCACCGGTCCTCCATCTTGGCACTCGCCCACCATTGTAAAACAAATATTTTGGAAGCTACAGAAATGCATTTATTCATGTCTACATTCATACATTTTTGCCACGTTTATTCTATGACAGACACCTTTAATGCATACTTTGAAATTATATTATATACCAGTCAAAAGCTGTCATCAAGGCAAAGAAAGGGTGGCTACTTTGAAGAATCTCAAATATAAAATAGAATTTGATTTGTTTAACACTTTTTTTGGTTACTACATGATTCCATATGTGTTATTTCATAGTTTTGATGTCTTCACTATTATTCTACATTGTAGAAAATAGTAAAAATAAAGAAATACCCTTGAATGAGTAGGTGTGTCCAAACTTTTGACTGGTACTGTGTATATACTGTATATATATAAACATTTTCCTTAAGGTATAATTGTTTAGAGATGACTAATGTTACTCTCCCGACTACAACAAAGAAATACATAAAAACATGTAATTTTCTCCTTGAAACATTTAATTGAAATACTGTAGAATTCCATTCATTCCTAGGGAGGACTGCTGCTACTGGGGAGTGCCAATATGGCCGACCGTTGGCTTCAAAGCCTCTCAATGGCCAATACATCAGCAATCCAGGGTTTATATACAGTATTTAAACAGGGCCCATATGGAATAGGGTGCCATTTGGGATGTAACCTCTGTCCTATCCCCTCCTCCAGGCCCCTCCTTTCCCCTCCTCCAGGCCCCTCCTCCTTTCCCCTCCTCCAGGCCCCTCCTCCTTTCCCCTCCTCCAGGCCCCTCCTCCTTTCCCCTCCTCCAGGCCCCTCCTTTCCCCTCCTCCTTTCCCCTCCTCCAGGCCACTCCTATCCCCTCCTCCAGGCCCCTCCTTTCCCCTCCTCCTTTCCCCTCCTGCTTTCCCCTCCTTTCCCCTCCTCCAGGCCCCTCCTATCCCCTCCTCCAGGCCCCTCCTCCTTTCCCCTCCTCCAGGCCCCTCCTTTCCCCTCCTCCTTTCCCCTCCTCCTTTCCCCTCCTCCAGGCCCCTCCTTTCCCCTCCTCCAGGCCCCTCCTATCCCCTCCTCCAGGCCCCTCCTCCAGGCTCCTCCCAGCTGGTCAGTCATTGGGTGGGCTGGCCTGCTGAGGCTCTAACTCTCTAAACTGTGATAGGATCCTGTTTCAGCCACAGCAGGAAACAGACCAGAGGGGTAGACCCATTTTCAGAGATACACACACACACACGGAAGCACGCACACATCCACACAAACACACACACACGGAAGCATGCGCACACACACACACACACACACACATTAACTTTTCATATTTGGAGAGATCCCCAGATACACTTCTCAGTGTGGTTACGGTTAGAGGGTTTGGGTTTAGAGCAGAACTAAACTTGGTCTCTTTCGGCATGGATTAAAGCCTATCATATTGCTACAGATGTAGGATCTTAGTTTGAGCCAGTTTGCTACAACAGGAAAATAATCCTGCAGCAACAGGAAATGTTAATTACTATGTGGATTATGATGAATGGACATTTTTGGTAGGGGTCGATACATTTTTCGTAAAGGAAAAGTCAAGTCTGAAATTTTAAAGTGGAAAATTACAAAACTTCAGAAGCCTTTTTAAACCTCACATTTTTTAACCTTACATTTCCTGAACGAAAGTTCTCCTGCAACGTGGTGATCAAATTACGGTCCTACATCTATATATTCTAAATAAAGACCATAGTGAGATTTTGTAGATGATTATAGTGGATATGTTTAGCATTTGGCCTCAGTTGTATATGATTATAGTGGATACTGCCCCATATTGCCTGTGAAACTAAGTGCAAAGAGGTTAAACAGAACACAGTGATATCACTGTGTTATAAAACTGGTTATAACAAAGACTGAACACAGCGATATGAAATTGCGAAAACGTGCAAAGAGCTTGAACATTGCTGTTTTTTTTTTCTCCAACTGGTGTAAAATGATCCGGGAATCTGATCAGTGATGTCTTGCCCCAGCTGATTTTTTTCTCCAGATAGCTTCCTAGACCTCAGGGTGACAGTGACAGACTATGGTGGTCCTCTGTAGCTCAGCTGGTAGAGCACGGCGCTTGTAACGCCAAGGTAGTGGGTTCGAACCCCGGGACCACCCATACACAAAAAAATTTATGCACGCATGACTGTAAGTCGCTTTGGATAAAAGCGTCTGCTAAATGGCATATTATTATTATTATTACTATACCAACCAGGTCTACTGTACATCTGGGTATCTAATAGAGTTCTATTCTATTCTAGTGCCAACCAGATAGAACAGTAGGGTATCCCGAGGCAGACTTCCTGTTACAGTGTGGTAGTGTTCCGTCAGGGCTGTGGTATGCACCATGTGAAGCCCAGCAGAACAAGCACTGCCCTGCAGCAGCAGCAGCAGGTCTGTAGACAGGACAGGAAGGAGAGGATATTACCATGTTAGTGTGTGTTTATACCGCTAGCTGGGTTTATGCACAGTCTTGCAGTGTGTGTGTGTGTGTGTGTGTGTGTGTGTGTGTGTGTGTGTGTGTGTGTGTGTGTGTGTGTGTGTGTGTGTGTGTGTGTGTGTGTGTGTGTGTGTGTGTGTGTGTGTGTGTGTGTGTGTGCGCGTGCGCGCGTGCGTGCGTGTGTGTTGTTTTAAAAGAGAATACAATGATCTTACTGTAACAGGCCATGAAGAGATGTTCAAGAGAGAGGATCTGTAATGGATCTATCCGTGACAGTCCATCCTTCTCTCTTCCTGTTTCCCCAAACACCACATATCAACATGTTGAAACTAAGTCCTTGTTATTTCTACCCCCTACTGAGAGTTCAGGGTAAAACTGATGAAGTTCAGTAAAACTGATGAAGTTCAGGGTAAAACTGATGAAGTTCAGTAAAACTGATGAAGTTCAGGGTAAAACTGAAGAAGTTCAGGGTAAAGCTGATTAAACTGACAGAACCCTGATACTGAGTGGAGACAGAACTCTGATACTGAGTGGAGACAGAACCCTGATACTGAGTGGAGACAGAACCCTGATACCGAGTGGAGACAGAACCCTGATACTGAGTGGAGACAGAACCCTGATACTGAGTGGAGACAGAACCCTGATACTGAGTGGAGACAGAACTCTGATACTGAGTGGAGACAGAACCCTGATACTGAGTGGAGACAGAACCCTGATACTGAGTGGAGACAGAACCCTGATACCGAGTGGAGACAGAACTCTGATACTGAGTGGAGACAGAACCCTGATACTGAGTGGAGACAGAACCCTGATACTGAGTGGAGACAGAACTCTGATACTGAGTGGAGACAGAACTTTCTAACATTGGGCCCTACATGAACTGGCAGAGCCCCAGGATTCTGTGTGTGTGTGTGTGTGTGTGTGTGTGTGTGTGTGTGTGTGTGTGTGTGTGTGTGTGTGTGTGTGCGCCTGTCTGGCCCA